>NC_056526.1:100690535-100862455 GCF_019175285.1 Sceloporus undulatus
ATAGATAGATAGATAGATAGATAGATAGATAGATAGATAGATAGATAGATAGATATTAAGAGAGTGTGAGGGGAACACATAAGATATAAAAGGCCTGGTACTTGGTCGGTAGACAAGTGCATGACAGATGATCCTATATAATGTTAAGAGAGCAAAGGAGCCTTCTCTGGAGCCTGTGAGTCCCTCCTTCCGTCCCAGCTGCCCAGCCGCCCACCTTCTCCAGGGGCAGGGAGCTCTTCATGGCCAGAGGGGCCTGGGGTGACTTCCGCCTTGGCTTCTGCCTCGGCCGCTGCCGGCTCCACATTGGCAAAGCGGCTGACGAACTGCCAGGCAGCGGACAGAGGCCTCCTGTCTTAGATTAAATGAAATGCAAAATGATAAAAGAAACAAGGGAGCAATCTGTGGACCTGTAGGAAGTGAATTTTGAAATTCTGGTGTGGAAATGTTTCAATTAAAAGGTCTGAAATGTGTTCAGCCCTTCATATTTCTCTCAGAGAAAAGGCTACCTCTACGACAAGGGAAAATACTTGGGCATCTTTTTTAAATAATGGAAAAAATATGTTTGGCTGAAGTCAAGTTGTAAAATTTGTATGTTACTTTATTTTCTTTCCCTTGTATATAAACAAAGATTTTTTCATCTCACAGTTTCATGTGCTTTTGTAGAAAATTCCACAAGTTAGAGTGGTGCAGTTATTGGAAGATAAATAAAATTATATCCTCTGTATGGCAGTATTTGCTGTACCTGCTAGAAAATTAAGTTCTGTTTTGAGATTTGAAAACTTTTAAATTGTTTAAGGAAATGTCAATAGATTCATTTTATGGACAGTGTGTTATAGTTCAAAAGTAGTCTGAATTAGACTGTATTTTATTTTATATTAGGACTGATTATTTTTGTTACACTGTCTATTCAGTGTACTAAAGACTGATTACACCTCTATGAAATTGCTATGAGGTAACAGTAGCAAGCCATGTCATGGGGGCTTATTGTCATGTCTCTCATTGATGAAAAGGCAAGACCTGGAGAACATCCAATAGAACTTATGGATGGAAGCAACACATTTCAAAATGCTATGAAGTGAAATGTGTGTATGTGCCTTCAAGTTGCGTGTCAATTTATGGCAGCCCCATGAAGCTCATAGGTTTTTCTTAGGCAAGCAAAACTCAGAGATGGTTTGCCAGTTCCTTTCTCTGAAATTTAGCCTAAAGTGCCTGGTATTCCTTGGCAGCCTCCAGTCCAAATACTAACCAGGGCTGATTCTACTTAGCATCCTAGATCAGACACAATCTGATGCTTTCAGGGTATCTCAACAGTCTCTGAAGTTTATTCTTAGAAAAAGCCTGACATATTTCAGCCTATTATTTTGAGACTTCCTTCAGGGGCTATAAAATATATGGCAACACATGAACAAGGTAAGATACATAGAATACATCTATAGAGTGGAACCTCGCCTTACATGGGGGATCCGTTCTGGACACCCCCACGTAAGGCAAATTCTGCCTATGCTCAAGCCCCATAATAGTAAATGGGGCTTGTGAATGTGGTGGCATTCAAAATGTTACAGTGCAGCTTCCGCATAAACCGGAAACCGCGTATGGCGCACCCACGTAAGAAGCTGTATAAACATCACACAGTAGAATCATTCAAATAATTGTACATTTCTGTGTAACCTATACTACATACTCACTTTTCCTTCTTTTTAAGAAACCTTGTTTTGCCCACAGTGGTTTTTGGCATTTGTACTGTATAACATAAAATGCTATTTTTTTTAAATGTTAAAATAGTATATGGCTTACATTTTATGGTTGACACAGTTTATTAGTATTGTTTTTAAATGCATCTAAAACAGACACTCACTCTCCACAAGGATGTTAATGCCAACCAATATGTGTGGTGATGTGTGAATGTAAGGAATACAAACATATGTTACAAAACATTCTACTAGGTACTTTCTATTGGATACACGTACAGATACTCTCATCTTACTTCCAAGCATTGTTTCTGACGAGGTAGGCCTCTGAGGGAGAGAGAAGGCTGGCCCAGTTCCATCAGGGGCTGGCCTGAAGAAGGAGGCTCCTCCCTTCCTAACTGTCATCTTTCGGCCTCTGAGGGAGAGAGAAGGCTGCCAGTTCCATCAGGGTGGCCTGAAGAAGGAGGCTCCTCCCTCCCTACTGTCATCTTTCGGCCTCTGAGGGAGAGAGAAGGCTGGCCCAGTTCCATCAGGGGCTGGCCTGAAGAAGGAGGCTCCTCCCTCCTAACTGTCATCTTTCGGCCTCTGAGGGAGAGAGAAGGCTGGCCCATTCCATCAGGGGCTGGCCTAGAAGGAGCTCTCCCTCCCTAACTGTCATCTTCGGCCTCTGGGGAGAGAGAAGGCTGGCCCAGTACCATCAGGGGCTGGCCTGAGAAGAGGCTCCTCCCTCCCTAACTGTCATCTTTCGGCCTCTGAGGGAGAGGTAGGCTGGCCCAGTTCCATCAGGGGCTAGCCTGAAGAAGAAGAGCCCTCCCTCCGGTCCATCTGCCTTGGTCCAGGCTCCGAGGGAGAGAAGAATGCTGGACCTGATTCCCTCCCCCCCTCACCATTCCCTTCTCTTTTGTGTCATGTCTTTTAGATTGTAAGCCTGTGGGCAGGGAACTGTCTGTTATCCCCTCTATTGTAAACCGCTCGATTCCCAGTGATGGGCGGTATATAATACAACCTTATTTATTATTATTATTAAGTATGGATAATTCCACTCTTACATCTTGTGTTGTGAGAGAGGCTGGTGTTTAAGGAGCACATTTTCCATGAGGATCATAGGAAGCAAAAAAAATTGGAACTGTGTATGTACAGTCAGCCTTCTTCATAGGCGGGCTTGCCTTCCGCGACTTTGAACTTACATGGAAGGCAAGCCCCATTAGACATAATGAGGTGCATATCCGTGCCGTGCGCCCCGCGTACCACCACATACACACACCTAATCATTTCCTATTGGGCTTGAGCATACGCTCTTTTCCCCATACACAGGGGAGTCCGGAACGGATCCCCCGTGTATAGAGAGAGCGGACTGTATTTTAGATGCCTAATTTGATGTTGAGAGAGACTTAGGGGCAAAACAGATGGCCCTTTTGCACTGGCTTGGGGCCAGTGTGTGAGCGTGTTGTTTAGATGCCGCAAGCTCTGACGCCACCTGCAAGCCAGCTTCATGCCGCCCATCCGACCACAATACGGGCAGCCTTGCAGTTTATACACTGCATGCCACAGCAGTGTTGCAAAGCTACTGGAGTGGCGGAAAAGCCAGCCCTTTGCCAGCTCAAAAATTTGTGCCAGCAAAAAGCCAGGTTGGGGGCGTGGTGTGCAGATGCTCTGGCTCCAACCCGGCATTCAAATGGGCAGCGTTAAACCGCCCCTTCCAGGCCATCTGTTTTGGCCCTTACTTGCCAAGATTGTGTAGTAACTGTTTTGTGTAGTTGTGTAGTGACTGTGTAATGACTGTTTTCAGACACTAAAGGTTCACCCTCTTAGACTCTGTGTTGTACCATAAGATTGTGTTGTGATAAATTAAATATGCAGCAATGAACATGGATGGTAGTATTAAACATTTCTGGTCTTCTTTCAGGAACTTCAAGTATGAAGATGTCTTTGTTAATATACCTAGGCAGATTGCCCAGCTCTCAAGGGAAGCTGGAGTAGAAAAATTAATTCATCTTTCTCACCTGAATGCAGACATGAAAAGTCCTTCAAAATACCTCAGGAATAAAGTAAGCCTTGATTAGTATGTGTTCTACTTTTGTTTATAGATGTTGTTATTATGTAGTTACGTTTTCAGGGTATAGGATAACCCTTCTCCTTTTATTTTCTTTTAACTATGTGTACAAAATACTTTGTACAATCTAAAAGTAAAACCTTCAGAGTCAGAGGAATACTGATAATAGGTTTCACTTTTCCAGAGTTCTACTTCACCTGTTAGTGTGAACTGTCTAATATTTGAAAGATATTTCAGCATGAGAAATTATGCCAAGTGCCCTTAACAGTTGTCTAAGTGCCCTTGGAGATCTCTTTCTGGCTTGCAAAACATTATTGTCTTTTCTCGTGAGTCATGTCTTCTAATCATATGTACAAAGTGTGACACTCTCATTTTAGTCATCTTGGCTTCTAGAAAGAGTTCCAGCTTGATTTGCTCGGTAAGAACCATTTGTGAAGGTTCTCTGCAGTCCCCTTCCACTCCTACTGAGCTGGATGGGACCCCTTTTATCCAAAACCAACTTGCTGCCACCACTCAGTGATTAACCAGCTACACCTTAGGAACACATTGGGACATTGCTGGGACTTCTACCAGTAATTCCTAACCCAATGAAGTGATCTAAGACCCATGGAAAAAAAGGAATGAAAAGAGGCAAGAGTACTGAAGGAAAAGTTTTATTTCAAAGAAAGGAACATTAAAGAAAAAGAAGATCACAACATGGAAAACAAACTGGGCTTCCAGGCACAAACTTATCAGTTACAAATGACAGTACCATAATGTCAGCCATATTATAACATTCTCCAAACCTGATACCCCAAACATTCCCCAGATCTGACTAGTAGTGAGACAGGCCTTCTTCTTCTTCTTTTTCTTTTTCTTTTTCTTTTTCTTTCTTTTCTTTCTTTTTAGGCCTTCTCTCATCTCCCAGGCCTTCTATCTTCCTCAGCCTTCCAGAGGATTTTCTCTCAACCGTCCATCTGACTGGACAGTTGCCCTCTCACCACCAGTGATGTCAACTCTCCCCACAAAATAACAATATTCACTCCCACAGTTAATCCTTAGTAATCTAGGGAGAAGGCCCTGATAAATGGAGGGACTCCTATTTATCACACCATTTATTTGTCTTTTTGACTGCCCATGGTATCTGCAGACCACATTTCAAATGAGTTGATTTTTTTCCTATCGGCTTACTTCACTGTCTAGCTTTCACAACCATGCATAGAAATTAGAAATACAATAGTATGGTCAATGCTCCTTCATAGCTGCTCTTCCATGTCCATGTCTCCTTCTGATTTATTGACTACAGTCTCCATTCTGATTAATGACTGAGCTAAGATCTGGGAAAACTTTTAACAATTCAAATATATTTATTGTCTACTTTAAAGGTCTGTATATCACCTGTGGTAATTATTTTTGCTTCCTTAATATTCATTATTTTTGTTTCCTTTGCACTTTCTTCCTTGACATTCTTCCTTAATCATTGTAGGTTTTTGCTATTTTCTGTTAGTAGTATAGTGTCATCTGCATATCTTACATTGTTGATGTTCCTTCCTCCAATATTCATGCCTCCTTCCTACAAGTCTAATCCTGCTTTACATATGACACATTCAGCATTCAAGTTAAACAGATGGGGTGATAAAATGCAGCCTTGCCTGACCCCCTTGCCAATTGGAAACCATTATATTTCTCTGTTATGTGCTAACAGCACCCTGTTGTCCTTAGTACAAGTCTAGGCTTCAAGATAACCAAATATTGTGGCACAGCCAGTTTTTCATGAACTACACAATCAGAGGCTTTGCTTTTTATATAAAAAATAAAGCACAGGCTGGTTTTCATCTATTATCCATTACAGTGGTACCTCGGGATACGAATTACCCAGCTTACGAATTTTTCGGGATACGAATAAATCCCATAGGGATTTATTGTTTCGGGTTACGAACGTTTTTTCGGGTTAGGAAAAAACGCCGGCGCTGTTTTAAATGGAGCCGCGGCAGAGCTGCGGCTTTTTTTCCCATTAGCGCCTATGGCAATTCGGCTTACGAAGGTTTTTCGGGTTACGAAATTAGCCGCGGAACGAATTAATTTCGTAACCCGAGGGAGCACTGTATCCAAAAGAGCAGCAGTGTCATTCCTTAAAGAATGTGCATAAGATTTGTTGGAGTGCAACTCATCAATTGACTTGTACAGTCTAGAGTTGATCAAAGCTGGAATCCAGTAATGTCTGGAGGACTGCATGACTTTCCTGATTGTGCAGGTAATTGGTTTCAGTTGGTATGAAGAGTTTCTTCCTGAGACTGTTTTGAAGAGATCTTTGCATTTCAAACTTCCTTCTATGTAAAAGATTTTATTTTATTTTTCATATTTTTTTAATTTTTATTCTCATTTATAGTTCTTACAATCATAGAATAGAATAATAGAATCATAGAGTTGGAAGAGACCACAAGGGCCATCCAGTCCAATCCGCTGCCATGCAGGAGTTCACAATAAAAGCATCCCCGACAGATGGCCATCCAGCCTCTGCTTAAAGACCTCCAAGGAAGGAGACCACTACACTTTGAGGAAGTGTGTTCCATTGTCGAACAGCATTTACTGTCAGGACGCTCCTCCTAATGTTGAGATGGTATCTCTTTTCCTGTAGCTTGCATCCATTGTTCCAGGTCCTGCTCTCCGGAGCAGCAGAAAACAAGCCTGCTGTCTCCTCAGTATGACATCCCTCCAAATATTTAAACGGGGCTATCATATCACCTCTTAACCTTCTCTTCTCCATGCTAAACATTCCCAGCTCTCTACGTCATTCCTCATGGGGCATGTTTTCCAGACTCTTCACCATTTTGGTTGCTTTCCTTAGGACACGCTTCAGTTTCTCAATGCCCTTTTTGAATTGTGGTGCCTAGAACTGGACACAGTATTCCAGGTGGGGCCTGACTAAAGGAGAATACAATGGCACTATTACTTCCCTTGATCTAGACACCATACCTCTATAGATGCATCCTAAAATCGCATTGGCTGTTTTAGCTGCCGCATCGCACTGTTGACTTATGTTCAACTTGTGGTATACTTGGACTCCTAGATCCCTTTTACACATAGCTTCATTCAGCCAGGTGTCCCCCATCCCATATCTGTGCATTTCATTTTTCTGCCCTAAGTGCAGTACCTTACCTTTCTTCGTGCTGAATTTCATTTTGTTAGTTTTGGCCCAGCTTTCTAGTCTATTCAGGTCATTTTGAATATTGATCCTTTCCTCTGGGGTATTAGCTACTCCTAATTTGGTGTCATCTGCATAACTACGCCCCCAATTGTGCCATCCAGGTCATTGATAAACATGTTGAATAGCACTGGCCCCAGGACAGAGCCCTGTGGGACCCCACTGGTCACTTCTCTCCAGGATGAAAAGGAGCCATTTTGTAGCAACCTTTGTGTTCAGTCGGTTAACCGATTAGAAATCCATGTAACAGTTGTCTTATGTAGCCCACATTTTACAAGCTTGTTTGCAAGAATATCATAGAATCATAATAATAATAATAATAATAATAATAATAATAATAATAATTTGTTTTATTTATATACCGCTATTCCAAAGATCATAGCGGTGAACAGCAAGTAAGCTAGTTAGCAAGTAAGCTAATTTGCCCCCAACAGTCTGGGTACTCATTTTAGCGACCTCGGAAGGATGCAAGCCTGAGTCGAGCTTGGGCCCTTTTGCTGGTCTTGAACTCGCAACCTTGTGGTTTTGAGTAAATGGCTGCAGTACAGGCATTTAACCACTGCGCCACCAGGGCTCCTGGTGGAAGAGACCGTAAGTCCATCCAGTTCAACCCCCTGCCATGCAGGAAATCACAATCAAAGCATCCCCGACAGATGGCCATCCAGCCTCTGTTTGAAGACCTCTAAGGAAGGAGACTCCACTACACTCCCAGGAAGTTTGTTCCACTGTCGAACAGCCATTACTGTTAGGAAGTTCCTTCTAATGTTGAGGTGGAATCTCTTTTCCTGTAGGTTGCATCCATTGTTCTGGGTCCTAGTCTCTGGAGCAGCAGAAAACAAGCTTGCTCCCTCCTCAATATGACATCCCTTCAAGTATTTAAACAGGGCTATCATATCACCTCTTAACCTTCTCTTCTCCAGGCTAAACATCCCCAGCTCCAAGTCGTTCCTCATAGGGCATGGTTTCCAAACCTTTCACCATTTTAGTCGCCCTCCTTTGGACACGCTCCAGTTTCTCAATGTCCTTTTTGAATTGTGGTGCCCAGAACTGGACATAGTATTCCATGTGGGGCCTGACCAGAGCAGAATAGAGTGGCACTATTACTTCCCTTGATCTAGACACTATACTTCTATTGATGCAGCCTAAAATCGCATTGGCCTTGTTAGCTACTGCATTTCACTGTTCACTCATGTTCAACTTGTGGTCTACTTGGACTCCTAGATCCCTTTCACACGTAGTTTCATTCAGCCAGGTGTCACCCATCCTATATCTGTGCATTTCATTTTTCTGCCCTAAATGCAGTACCTTACGTTTCTCTGTATTGAATTTCACTTTGTTAGCTTTGGCCCAGTTTTCTAGTCTGTTAGGTCATTTTGAATCTTGATCCTGTCCTCTGGGGTATTAGCTACTCCTCGAAATTTGATAAGTATGCCCCCAATTTTGTCATCCAAGTCATTGATAAAGATGATGAATAGCACTGGGGACCCCACTGGTCACTTCTCTCCAGGTTGAAAAGGAGCCATTGTTGAGCACCCTTTGGGTTCGTTGGGTCAACCAATTACAAATCCATGTAACAGTTGCCTTGTCTAGCCCACATGTTTGCAAGAATATCATGGGGAACTTTGTCAAAGGCCTTACTGAAATCAAGATATACAATATCTGCAGCATTCCCTTCATCTAACAAGCTGGTAATTTTATCAAATAAAGAGATCAGGTTTGTCTGGCATGACTTCTTTCTCTGAAACCCATGTTGACTTTTTGTAATTATGGCATTGCTTTCTAGATGTTCACAGACTCTCTTTTTAATGATCTGCTCTAGAATCTTTCCTGGTATTGATGTCATACTAACTGGATGATAATTCTTGGGGTTCTCTCTCTTTTTTTTTTTTTTCCTTTTTGAAGATGTGGACAACGTTTGCCCTCGTCCAGTCTGCTGGGACTTCTCCTGTGCTCCAGGAGTTCTCAAAGATTATTACCAATGGCTCCGATATTACATTTGCCAGTTCTTTTAATACCCTTGGATGTAGTCCATCTGGTCCTGGAGACTTATATTCGTTTAGGTTAAACAGGTATCCTGTACTATCTCTTTACTTATTCTATGATGAATTTCCCCTTTTCTGTCCTCTGCTCCATTTTCCTCCGGTTGAGCACCCTTTTCCTTTTGTGTGAAGACTGAGGCAAAAAAGGTGTTGAGTAATTCTGCCTTTTCACTGTCCCCTGTTAGCATTTTGCCATCTTCTGCACACAGTGGCCCTACCATTTCCTTCTTCTTCCTTTTTCTGTGGACATATCCAAAAAAGGCCCCTATATTGTTCTTAACCTCTCTAGCAAGCCTGAGTTCATTCTGTGCTTTAGCTTTTCTGACTTTACCCCTACACATGCCTGCTATTTCTTTGAATTCCTTTTTTGTGATTTCCCCCTTTTTCCATTTCTTATACATGTTCCGTTTCAAACTTAGCTCGGTTGAAAGTTCCTTAGTCATCCATCCTGGTTTCTTGACACACCTCTGATTTTTTCTTTCTCACTGGAACTGTTTGAAATTGTGCCTTCAGTATCTCCCTTTTGAGAAAGTCCCATCCGTCCTGAACTCCTTTATCTTTTAGTATTTCTGACCATGGAATTGCCCTCAATACTTCTCTAAGTTTACTGAAATCCGCTCTCCTAAAGTCTAGGATGCGTGTCTGACTATGCCTGGCTTCTCCTTTCCACTGTATTTCAAACTCCAGGAGTGCATGATCACTCCCACCTAAAGATCCTACCACTTGCACTCCATTAACTAGGTCATCCCTGTTGGTTAGGATCAGATCCAAAACAGCTGATCCCCTTTTTTGCCTCTTCCACCTTTTGGACAATGAGGTTGTCTCCAAAGGCAACTGAGGAATTTGCTAGACCTTGAGGATTTGGCTGAATTTGACTTCCAGCAAATATCAGGATAGTTGAAGTCACCCATCACTACTATATCTCTCTTTTCTGAATGTGTGGTCATCTGTTCTAGAAAGGCATCATCCAATTCCTCAGTCTGACTTGGGGGTCTGTAGTAGACTCCCACAATAACATCCCTGTTGTTTCCCTGCCCTTTAATTTTTATCCAGATGCTCTCCACCTGGCTGCCAGTATTGATGTCCTGGATCTCTTCACTGGTGTAAATGTCCTTGACATATAAGGCTATTCCTCCTTCTTTCCTGTTTGGCCTATTTCTCTTGAAAAGGTTACACCCCTCTATTTCCACATTCCAATCATGAGACTCATCCCACCAGGTTTCAGTGAGGCCTGCTCTGTCCCTGAGGTCTGTCCCTGCTGCTGTTCCTCATCATCCTTGATAGTAGAGAGAGATTGAAATCGATTCTGTAGGTGCAAGCTTACAGAATGTTCCTGGTTTCCCTACTTCTGTGTGTGGCCTTCCTGCAACTCTCTACTTCTGTTGTATGTGAAGTGACTTCCTCCTCCCCAGCAACTTCCTCTGTGTGTTTCCTGTCCAGGACCATGTGGTCCGTCCTGGTCAGGAAAACCTCTTGCTCCCTATGATGCTGAAGTGTAGCATCATAGGGAGAAAGAAGTTTTCCTGACCAGAACAGATCATGGGGAACCTTGTCACAGGTGTTACTTAAATCAAGATATGCTGTATCCACAGCATTTCCTTCATCTACCAAGCTGGTAATTTTATCAAAAAAAGAGATTAGATTTGTGTTCTTAATTTTAGTTGACTAATTTTGAAGCGTGTTTTTATTTTGACTTTGTTAGACATATTAGTTATTTGTGCCTTTCAAGACTATTTCTAAGAGTTTAGTAGTTATTCTGTTATAATATGATTTTTAAAATTTTAATTCATTTTAATATCCAGTTATGCTTTGCTTTTTTTCATGTAGTCATAGTGGCCCAGGGAAGGACATCTCTGCAGTGCATCTTGTCTATAGTCATTTTGACCATCTCAATTTGTTCCTTTTCTAGTGGGAAGGAAAGGGAAATGTTCTGTACTTAGGAACACTACTGTAATTTTAAAATTAGAGTCAGGGTAAATACAGCTTTTCAGAAGAGTAATGAAATGGGAACTCTAATGATATATTTTGTTTATGAAATACTGTGTATCACATGCACACATAGAAAAATTTGTCGCATTCTGATTACTTCATTATAGGCTGTTGGAGAGAGAGTCGTAAGGCAAGAATTTCCAGATGCTGTGATTTTGAAACCTTCTGAAATATTTGGGAGAGAGGATCGGTTTTTCAACCATTATGCAAGTAAGTACATTCACTGAAACAAAAACATTGTCATTAATATGTTTCTGCATAATGAATTAATACTATTAACTGTACTCTTATAAAAATAGAATTTGAAGACATAGCTGTGTTAGTGTGGAAAAGTAGTATGCACAGGATCTTGTAGTACCTCTTGAGATGTGCTACCAACTTCTTTCTTTCTTTCACGAGTTTTTCTAGATTTGATCCTACATACGACATTAGCATATCTCTTCATACTGCATTTATACTGAAATAACCATCTGTGCCCTGTCATAGAATTATTGTGAATATATGTACACATATATTGTTTTAAACTGTACAGTAATCTTTATGATCATATTTTAGAACTTAGCGGGTTAGATCTGTGGTAATAGATAAGAATTATGACTAGAATCATATAATCATACAGTTTGAAGATGTGGACAACCCCCTGCCATGCAGGAAATCTCAATCAAAGCATCCCCGACAGATGGCCATCTAGCCTCTGCTTAAAGACCTCCAAGGAAGGAGACTCCACCACACTCCGAGGGAGTTTGTTCCACTGTCAAACAGCCCTTAAAGTCAGGACGTTCCTCCTAATGTTGAGGTGGAATCTCTTTTCCTGTAGCTTGCATCCATTGTTCCGGGTCCTAGTCTCTGGAGCAGCAGAAAACAAGCTTGTTCCCTCCTCAATATGGCATCCCTTCAAGTATTTAAACAGGGCTATCATATCACCTCTTAACCTTCTCTTCTCCAGGCTAAACATCCCCAGCTCCAAGTCATTACTCATAGGGCATGTTTTCCAGACCCTTCATCATTTTAATTGCCCTCCTTTGGACATGCTCCAGTTTCTCCACATCCTTTTTAAATTGTAGTGCCCATAACTGGACATAGTATTCCAGGTGAAGCCTGACCAAAGCAGAATAGAGTGGCACTATTACTTCCCTTGAAGTATACTATACTATACTTCCCTATACTTCTATTGATGCAGCCTAAAATCGCATTGGCCTTGTTGGCTACTGCATTGCACTGTTGACTCATGTTCAACTTGTGGTCTACTTGGACTCCTAGATCCCTTTCACACATAGTTTCATTCAGCCAGGTTCCCCCCCATCCTATATCTGTGCATTTCATTTTGTTAGCTTTGGCCCAGCTTTCTAGTCTATTCAGGTCATTTTGAATTTTGATCCTGTCATCTGGGGTATTAGCTACTCCCCTTAATTTGGTGTCATCTGCAAATCTGATAAGTATGCCCCCAGTTGGAGGAATTTCACACAGAGAAGTAGGCCAAGAAGGGATTGTTCTGGGAGCTTGCAGCTGGAGAATCGATTCGAAGCTCTTTTCCTTATCAAGGAGGATGAGGAAGAGCAGCATGGACAGACTTCAGGCACAGAGCGGTTGAGCATGAGAGTTCCACCAAAGGGAACAATCACCTCTGAGCCTCGGAGGAGGTGTGTAGTCGTGGTGGGAGACTCCTTGCTGAGGCGTACAGAAACAGTGATTTGTAGGCCTGACAAGATGTTTCTAGAGGTGTGTTAGACGTCTCCCTGGGGCAAAGATCCGTGATGTGACAGAGAAGTTGATAGGACTGGTCAAGCCTACTGACCAATACCCCTTCCTTTTGTTCTGTGTGGGAACCAATGATACTTCAAGACACAGCCTTCAGAATATCAGAAGGGATTACGAGGCTCTGGGTAGGAAGCTGAAAGAAATGGATGCACAAGTTGTCATATCATCTCTTCTGCCAGTTGAAGGGCATGGTCCAAGAAGGGAGAGAAAAATAGCAGATAAAAACAACTGGCTCCACAGATGGTGCTACCAAGAACGATTTGGATACTTTGATCTTGGGCTGCAGTTCCACAAGTGGGCCTACTGGCCAGTGACACGTTGCATCTCACGCCAGTTGGCAGAAATGTTTTTGCCAACAGTCTCAAGAATTTGATCAGGAGGGCATTAAACTGGAATTTTCTGGAAGGCAAAAGGGCTGGAGAAAATAGCCAAACTCTCATAGAGGGAACAAGGCAAATAGTGCAAGAACCCAACAGTGGGAGGGAAAAAAACTAGATGGTCTTCAGTGTCTCTACAGTAATGCACAGAGTATGGGAAATAAACAAGATGATCTTTAACTCCTAGTACAACAAAGCAAATATGATATAATAGGCATCACAGGAATCTTGTGGGATGAGACTCATAATTGGAATGTAGGAATAGAGGGGTATAACCTTTTTTAAGAGAAATGGGCCAAATAGGAAAGGAAGAGGAATAGCACTATATGTCAGAGATATTTACACCAGTGAAGAGATAAAGAACATCAATCCTGGAAGCCAGGTGGAGAGCGTCTGGATAAAAATTAAAGGGGAGGGAAACAGCACGGATGTTATCGTTGGAGTCTACTACAGTCCCCCAAGTCAGATGGCGGAATTGGTTGATGCTTTTCTAGAACAGATGACTACACACTCAGAAAGGAGAGATGTAGTAGTGATGGGTGATTTCAACTATCCTGATATTTGCTGGAAGGCAAACTCATCCAAATCCTCAAGGTCTAGCAAATTCCTCACTTGCCTTTTGGACAATTTCATTGTCCAAAAGGTGGAAGAGGCAACAAGGGGGTCAGCTATTTTAGATCTGATCCTGTCCGGGATTGCTGCCAGCAATCTCTGACTTATGCTGATAACCAAGCCTTCAGCCAACACGTGTAAGCAAAACAAACCTTGTGGAGAAGCAGTCTAAGAGCAAGCCGAGGAAACAAGCTGATGTCGGGGTTACAGAAAGCCAAGCGTACCAAAAGACGAGCCGTAGTCAGGAAGCCAGAAAGCAGCATGGTCAAAACAGTCCGAGGTCACAATAGCCAAGAGATAACAAAGGTCCAGTCCGAGGTCAAGATAACAAAGTAGCAAGGTAACAAGATGTCAGGAGCTAGAGCGACAGCAATCACACCAAGGGCTCTTGCAATAAACTCTAGCAACAAACTCAAGCCTCTCTCCCACTTAAATCAGGGAAACTCTCCCTCGAGCCACCTGAGGCTGGTTTGCTAATTGTCTTTCTGCAATCCTTCTGGATCTGCGCCTGCAAGCGCTCTCGGCCTGTCTCTCTTGATAAGAAGGCACCTGCAGGCGTCTCCAGAGTCACCACTAGGCTGTGGCACCAGAGGAGGCCTCTCCTCAGCACTAGGACCTGGTTGGACCTCCTGCTCTGGGGCTGGGGAAGCAGAGCTGGGACCTGGCAGAGTAGAACTAACACCTGGCGTTGCCTCAATCAGCCCTTGCTCTGGAGGAGGCTCATCCTTCTCCTCATCCTCCGAGAGTTCCTCTTGGCTGGCCATGACAGATCCTAACCAACAAGGATGTCAGAATGTGAAACTAGTATCCAGGACAATCAGCCAGTCAGTTTTATGAAGAATAAACAGGACTTTATTGATAGCTCCAAGATCAGCAATTCAACTCCATTCAGCGTTTAAGCTGAGACTAACCCCTCCCAACAAAAGCAATACATAAAAACCCCAGGTTTGTCTACTCCACCCCCTGCCAAAAGCCCATGCAGCGAAATCCCCACCTCTTTCTCACCATTATTCATCCCCCATCCCTCCCCCCATAGCTTCTATCCCTCTGTGCTCTAAGCTTGCATTCCAAGCCTCTGAGATAGGTCTCCAAGAACACTAGATAACAGCCACCTGGTACCACTCAGCTCCTACATAACTACATCTATACTAGCCATAGCAAAAGCATCCCAACCCCCATCATCCCCACACACATTAAAAATATATCTGATAGAATACTACCAGGATTCTAACAATCTGCCCCCCCCCCCCCCCCCCAAATAAAATTTACATCACAGTATAAAGAACAAAATCAAACACTGGACAATGCAGGCTTTTCAGGATGTTCTCGATGAAACTGAGCCAACAGTTCAGGGGTTTTCAAATGCTTATGAGTGAGCCACTCATCATGATCAGCAGAAAAATGTTTCCAACGGCCAAAATATTGTAGTTTGCCCCTATGAATTCTAGAGTCCAGAATCTTCGAAACTTCAAAATGTTTTTCACCCCTCAGTCATCAAAGGGAGTGGCGGAGTGTCATCACGCTTCCATTGTTCAGTGCTCCGGTCCGGCTTCAGCAGGCTAAAGTGAAAAACAGGGTGTAAATGTCTATAAGACTTGGGCAGATCAAGTTCAGCAGTCACATCATTGACCTGTCTCTTAACTTCAAAAGGTCCAATATATTTAGGTCCCAGTTTTTTAGAAGGGTGTCAGGTTTTAAGGTTTTGTTGACAAATACACCCTATCCCCAGGTTTTATATTCCATCCCAAAGTCCTTTTTTTGTCAGCAAATCTTTTATAATCCTTCTTTGCCTTGTTAATGGAGTGCAAGTGTTTGGATCATTAGGTGGAAGTGACCGTGTTCTTCTGGAGTATGTTATATAGTGGAAAGGAGAAGCCAGGCGTAGTCAGATGCACAGTCTAGATCTTAGGAGAGCGGATTTCAGTAAACTTAGAGAAGTACTGAAGGTGATCCCATGGTCAGAAATACTAAAATAAAGGGAGTTCAGGACGGATGGGAGTTTCTCAAAAGGGAGATACAGAAGACACAATTTCAAACAGTTCCAATGAGGAAGAAAAATGGGAGGTGTCTCAAGAAACTATGATGGAACTTTCAACTGAGCTAAGTTTTAAACGGAACATGTATAAGAAATGGAAAAAGGAGGAAATAACCCAAAGGGAATTCAAAGAAATAGCAAGCATTCTATTCTGCTCTGGTCAGGCCCCACCTGGGATATTGTGTCCAGTTCTAGGCACCACAATTCAAAAAGGACATTGAGAACCTGGAGCGTGTCCAAAGGAGGGCAACCAAAATGGTGAAAAATTTGGAAACCATGCCCTACAAGAAGCGATTTAGGGAGTTGTGTATGTTTAGCCTGGAGAAGAGAAAGTTAAGAGGTGATAGCCCTGTTTAAATATTTGAAGGGATGTTATATTGAAGAGGGAACAAACCTGTTTTCTACTGCTCCAGAGAATAGTACCTGGAACAATGGATGCAAATACAGGAAAAGAGAGTCCCCCTAAACATTAGGACGAGCTGCCTGACAGACAATAAGAGCTGTTCGTCAGTAGAACCCACTCTCTTGTAAAGTGGTGGGGTCTCCTTCTTTGGAGGTCTTTAAACAGAAGCCCAGTGGCCTCACTGAAGTGCTATCTTGCTCCCATCTGTGCTCATTTCCAATTGGATGACCGTCCTTCCTTCTTAAAGCATGCATCGGTCAAGAAATTCCTAAAAGAATACAACACCCTCCATCCTTGATCCCAACCCTGGTGTGGAGCCTTAAGTTAGTTTTTACCTACTTATCTGGGAAGGTGTTTGTATCTATGGCCACAAACAAGTTAAGACTACGTACCTGGAATACTGCATTTCTCATAGCCATCACCTCGGCTTGGCACACCAGCAAACTCTGTGCGCTCTGTATCAACCAACCCTACCTTTGTTTTCACAAGGCCAAGGTCGTGCTCCATCCTTTTTACCTAAAGTGGTCTCTTCCTTCCATCTGAACCAGGACATTGTTTTACCCACTCTATCTCTGAACCCAACTACCAGTACCAAGTGTCACCTCCACACCCTTGATGTCCAACGAGCACTTGCATTCTATTTGGGTAGGACTTCAAAAGACAGTCTGAGACTTTTTGTTAACAATGGATCAAAGGACATCCCTGCCTGGATTCTTTTTTAACTTTATAGGGCTTAGTCAATTCTCCATTTATAACCATCTGTGCTTCTTGGTTAACATATATCCACTTGGTCTAATCTGTAAAGATTTCCCCCCAAATCTTACCTTCTTGAACACCCGAAATAGAAATGACCAATTGACATTATTAAATGTTTTTTCAGCATCCAAAATATCAAAGCTGTCTGTTTTTCATTGTGCCTTTCATAATACAGTGAGCCCATGCCATACGCGGGCTCATTATAAGTGGCTTCTAGCTTATGTGGAAGCCGCTGGGAGAATGGGAGAATGGCGTGTGTGCCTGCACCACACGCATACCTCCGCACATCAAGCACAAGCCCCATTATATCTAATGTATACACTCTTTTTGCCTTACGTGGGAGGGGGGTCCAGAACGGATCTCCCGCATAAGGCAAGAACTGTAGTCCAATACATCCAGAACACATCTAGTATCATCTCTCAAATATCTCTTAGGTAAAACTTTTTTTGATCTTCATGAATAACAGTTTATAGAAAGTTTTAAAATCTCCATCAAAATGGCAGAGAAAAATCTTACAATCCTTTAATAAAGAGATTGGTCTAGGCTCCTTCAAATACCAATCTATAGGAATTGAAACTATGTTTGGTTGTCCCAGTGAGTCTGGTAATTTATCCAACAAAGAATAATTCATAGTTTGCTGAAGGAGTAATAATAATTTATCTTGAAATATCTTATAATACTGTATAGATAGCCCATCTGGCCAGATGCCTTAACTGTTTTCAGTTACTTTATGACATCTACCAACTCCACCATAGTTATTGGTTCATCTTGTCTTTTCCTTGGTTCTTCAGATATTACTGAGAGACTTTGTCATTCTAACTATCTTTCTTCTTCGTGGTCTCTGCGAATCATACAAATGGGTTTTACTGCGCCTGCGCAGTGCTGTTCGGATACTTCTAGAATCACTGGGCAAAGTACACTTTGCAACATATAGAAACTTTTTGGCGGTAACCCCGCCCCCTCCTATAAAGCCCCGGTTCCCGCTCTTTTCCCCAGTTCCATTTTTTCCGCCGCGTTTGGCTGCTGTTTGGAACTTCGCTCGTGTTAGCTCGTTTTTGGATCACTGGTTTTTTGACTCGGACTATTTTTTGGACTTTGGCGTTTCTTCTTCCCCCCGTGTACTGGACTCTTGGACTGTTGACCTTGATTTTGGAATTCGTTTTGGATCTGTCGACCTCGCTAGCGATGTCTCCGCCGTTCAAGAAGTGTGACATTTGCAGGGGAAAAGTGCCGGTGCGGGATCCCCACACCTCCTGTCTTTTCTGTCTCGGGAAGGACCATGATGTGAAGTCCTGCTCCCTCTGCAAATCGATGTCCTCCCAGGCCAGGAAGAACCGGGAATCGCGGCTTACTTCAGCGATAGCCCAGGGTAAGATCCGGGAAGGGGATCCTCGCCCGTCTTCGGCCCCTGTGGTCCCTGTTTCGGCGGCTCTTTCCGCCAGAGATGGCCCGGCAAGTGCTCCCCCATCGACATCCGATCGTCCCGGGGGTCCCAACCCCGATGCTAATGTGGCCCGTGGATCTGATAAACCCAGTGCCACCACCAAGCCCACCATGCACCCGCATAAATCTGGGTCTGTGGGTACGGCCGCCGCATCGACTTCATCTCGGAAACGGGATTCCCTTGCTAAGACCTCGCGGTCGACATCGGAGCACAGGTCCCGTAAGGAAGCGCCGTCAGGCCCGAAGGATGGGTCGGGGACCGTCAGGGACAGCTCCTCCAAGGCGAAGGCTGCCCCCCGCAAGGAGGATGCGCCCAGACCGGGTGGAAGGCTCACGGAGTCGCCTATCCCCTTCTTTCCTCCGGATGAACCGCGGGCCTCCGCGTCATCCAAGAAAAGGAAAGCATCCGATTCCACATCGGAGGCGACGGCCTCCAAGAAGGTGAAGCACGCCAAGGAGCACCCTCGCAAGGAGCCTGAGGTGGCTAAGGAGGTAGATCGTCCGGTTCGCCCTCGCGCCCGACCGGATTCCCCGAGGCGGGACGCCCTGACGGTTGCGTCCGATAGACCTTCTCCCAGGGAGGCTCAGCAAACTTCCTCGACCCCGGGACCGTCGGCAACAACGACCGTTCCCTTTCTCCTCGCAAATGAGGAAGACTCCCGGGACAGGCTCTCAAGATCTCCTTCTCGGGATTTGCCCTCGCGGTCTCCATCCCCAGCGCTTCGTTCGTTAGCGCGGAGTGAGCGACTCCCCAGGTCTTCATCGCCAGCCCCCCTGTCTCCTCTAACGGTGCCTGCCGATGATGGGCTGTTCTATGACTCCGAGGCAGACCAGTTCTACCTGAAGGTGTCTAGGGACGTCGCGATGTCCAGAGTGCGTTCGGGTGATCGCCCTCGTGATCGTCCCCGAGAGGTCTCCCAGCCCGAGAAACGCCATCGGGACCCTGTCCCCGCTTCCAGAGCTGCTTTGCTTCAGCCGTCACCGCGACCAGCTAGGCAGAATATCGTTGTTCAGCTGGATTCCTCCGATTCCGAGGCGGACGCTTCGGTCGGCTCAGAAGACCCTTCAGATGTGGAGGACCTCCCGCGCCAGTCGCCGCAGGATCTTCACTACCCGGAGGCTGCCTCCCCATCGGATGATGTTCGTTCCTTCGCGGAACACATTATCAAGATGTCCAGGGCCCTGGACATTGATCTCGTTTACCCGGAGGCGGATGCAGCAGACCCAGTCGAACGTCGGGTCCATGGCCGGGTTCCAACACCCCCATGCGTTCCGTTTCTTCCATCGTTGGAAACGATCCTTAAGCGTTCCTGGGACTCTCCTTCTTCACCTCTTGGGCCTCCGCGGAAGATCGAGTCGATGTACAAGGTTGCGGCCCCCAATGCTCCGTGGCTCATATCCCATCCGCGCCAGAATTCAGCGATAGTGGAAGGTGCCCAGCAGACCTCCACCCAACGCCAAACCACCTCACCGGTTGATAAGGAGGCCAGAAAGATAGCCGCCCTGGCCAAGAAGGCATACGCAGCAGCGGCACTGGCGGCGAAAGCCACTAGTTACATGGCCTGCATGGGTGCTTATGTCCAGACATTGATGGAGGGCATCTCCCCGATTGTGCCGGACGTTCCCGATGAGGTGCAGAGGACCCTGACCGAGATCAGGGATGAGACCCACTCGATTGGCAGCTGGCTGATCACTGCTGCTAGGAACGTCACGGAATGCGTTGGAAGGGCTATGTCGGCCTCCATCGCATTGAGAAGGCACGCTTGGCTCCGCGGTTCGGACCTCAATCAGAGCGTGAGGTCTACGATCGAAGACATGCCTATCGACGGTTCTGGTTTGTTCCACGCCGACACGGACGAACGGCTCAACAAAAAGTTCCGCATGAAAGCAGCCGCTCGCAAGCATGGCATGTCCACACCGGGCCCTTCTTCCTTCCGCAAGCGTCTTCGTCCCTGGCAACATCACCAAGGTCAGTTCCAGAGGTCTCCTTACCAGGAACGTCAGTTCCATCAACAGGGGTCACAGAGACAGGGCTACCCCCCTCAACAGTCCTCTTCCTCGGGCCGTCGCAATCAGTCTCGGTACCGAAAGAACCGCCGACAGGAGCCCGACCAGGGGAAGAAAAGGGCATGAAGATCCCTAGCGCACTTCGCCTCCTCTAAATTGTTTTTCCTTGACATCCTGAGGCCCTTTGCCACCACATGGACCTCCATCTCCTTCGACTCCTGGGCCTTAAACATTGTCCGAAGGGGCTATGCCCTCGAGTTCGAAGAGCTCCCACCCACCGGAGCTTTTATTTCTACTGCCCCCTCGGGCACCCTTCTCGACGAAGTGCGCTCCCTCCTTCAAAAAGGGGCCATCTCCCCCTTGCCTCCGGATTTGTGGCCCAAAGCCTTTTTCTCCAGATATTTCACGGTTCCAAAGCCAGATGGAGGAATCAGACCCATACTAGATCTAAGAGAACTGAACTCCTTCTTAAAGTATAGACGTTTTCGCATGGTAACGCTGGCTTCCATTTTGCCTCTGCTCCAGCAGGACCTCTGGTTCGCGACAGTGGACCTGAAGGATGCTTATTTCCACGTCGGGATAAGAGAATCCCATCGCAGGTTCCTCGCCTTCGCCATCGGCTCCGTCGCCTATCACTACAATGTGCTCCCATTCGGTTTGGCCACGGCTCCGCGAGTGTTCACGAAGTGCATGGCCCCAGTAATAGCCTACCTTCATCAGAGGGGATTCAGTGTTTTTCCTTACCTCGACGACTGGCTGCTGACAGTCCCGTCAAGACCGGAGCTCCAGGACGCAGTTCATTTCACCCTAAACCTCTTGTCAGAGTTGGGACTGGTGGTCAATCTGGAGAAGTCCCACTTGACCCCATCCAAACAGGTCTGTTTCATCGACTCCGTTCTCGACTCCGAAGAGTCTATGGCCTATCTTCCTCAGGATCGCTTCCAAGCTCTGTCAGCCGCAGTGCACGCCGTCCACTCGCGCAGGAGACTCAAGGCCAGGGACATACAGGTCGCCTTGGGACACATGGCCTCTACGACATTCGTCACCCCATGGGCACGACTGCGCCTCAGGCCTCTTCAGTCATGGTTCCTCTCCGTTTTCAATCCATTGACAGACTCACCAAACAAGTGGCTCACCGTACCGAGGGCCGTGACTTCCTCCCTCCTATGGTGGCTAGACTCCCAAAACGTGTGCATAGGTATGCCCTTCGTCCAGCCTCAACCACAAATGACTCTGACGACGGATGCGTCGTTGGTAGGCTGGGGTGCACACCTTCGGGACCTATGCGTAAGAGAGAAGTAGTCCCTGCAGGAACGTGCGCTCCACATCAACGCGCTGGAAATGTTGGCTGTCGAGAAGGCTCTGAAAGCATTCGAATCCACCGTTTCGGGCAAGGTGATCCTGCTCAGGACCGACAACACAACTGTGATGTACTATGTCAACAAACAGGGAGGCACCAAATCCAGAACCCTCTTGGACATCACGTTAAGGATCTGGGACTGGTGCATCCACAGGCACGTTCTCCTTCAGGCGATTCACCTACCAGGAGAGGAGAACACCCTAGCGGATCAGCTCAGCAGGACATCAACCTGCCACGAGTGGAGGCTCCATCCAGAGACAGTCGACGACCTATTTTGCAGGTGGGGAGCTCCCCAGGTCGACCTGTTTGCGACAGCCTCCAATAGCCACTGTCCCCAGTTCTGTTCTCGGATGCGACACGAGAGTCCTCTCGGAGATGCATTCGCCTTCGATTGGTCCCGGGAAAAGATCTATGCCTTTCCCCCGTTTCCGCTGCTGACCAGGGTGGTGTCCAGGTTGTCCAGGGAGAGTGTCGACGCGATCCTCATCACCCCGTGGTGGCCGAGACAGCCGTGGTTTCCGCTGCTCCTGCACCTTTCCAACGGCGAGTTTCTCCAGCTGGAGCTGAGGCCGGACCTTCTCACCCTCCAAGGGGGGAGGGTTCGACATCCCGACATCGACTCATTGCCGATGGTGGCTTGGAGGCTCCTGCATTGACGGCGCTGACACCTTCGATGCGGAGGGTGATCCGTGCCGCGCATAGGCCTGCGACCCAGAGATCCTATGCCTCAAAATGGAAGAGATTCCTTTCATTCCTTGCTGAAAGGAGTTTGTCGCCGGACAGCGTCACTGTGCCAGTGGTGCTGGACTTCTTGATGTCATTGGTGGATGCGGGGCTGTGCCTTGCTTCCATAAAATGTTACCTGTCTGCTATTTGTTCACAATTTCAATATGATGGTTTGCCTTCCTTTTTCAGGGACCCTCTGGTAAAGAACTTTTTAAAAGGATGTAATAACCTTTACCCCCAGGTTTCTCTCCCTGCCCCGGCTTGGAACTTGGAGGTTGTGTTGGCTGCCCTCCAGTCCAAGCCCTTTGAGCCCTTGGCCACAACAGACTTAAGACTCTTAACCTGGAAGACTGTTTTCCTGGTGGCCATCACCTCGGCCCGCCGGGCAGGAGAACTTTGTGCCCTACGAAGGGATGAACCTTTCCTCCGGTTCCACAAGGACAAGGTGGTACTCCGGACTGATATCACCTTCCTTCCTAAGGTGGTATCCCTTTTTCACATGTGTCAGGACATTGTGTTGCCGACCTTGGCTTCGAACCCTTCGACTATGGAGGAACGCAGCCTCCATATGCTGGACGTTAGGAGAGCCTTGGCTTTCTACTTGGACAGGACTATGGGTTCTAGCCGCTCCGAAAGGCTTTTCCAGTGCTATTCGGAGCCAAGGAAGGGTTTGCCGGTGTCGCCCCAGAGACTCTCAAAATGGGTGGCGAGCACCATCCGTCTTTGTTATGAACTGTCGGGGAAACCGGTACCGGCAAAGGTTCGTTCACACGCGACCAGGGCGGTGGCAGCTTCCTCGGCCTTTCTGGCTGGCATTCCTTTAGATGATGTTTGCAAGGCTGCTGTTTGGTCCCAGCCATTGACTTTTATACAGCATTATAGACTGGACACCAGGGCAATTCGGGACGCAGCCTTTGGGAGGGCTGTCTTGGTTTCTGGGTTGCATTGAGGCCTTATTTATGTTTTGTGCCTTTGAATTGGTCTATAATGTGCTCACTTGTGTTCGTTCCAGAGAGATTGGTCTTGCATGACCTTACAATTCCTCCGCAGGTTCTGCAAAGTTATTATTGCACTGCAACTGTGGATTATGCTTGCACAATGACAATGGGTATGGTCGTGCGTGACCTACATGCCCTTCTTATGCTTGCATGTTATGTCTGCATTTGATATGTTGTGCAAAAAACAGGACTGACTCTTTGATGGTTAACAATTTATTGTTGTAATAAAATTATCTTGTTTTACCATAGCTTGGGTTTCAGGACACTCCCTCCGCCGTATACCTAAGCTTGTCAGTTTAAACCCATTTGTATGATTCGCAGAGACCACGAAGAAGAAGGACAGGTTACTCACCTGTAACGGTATTTCTTCGAGTGGTCATCTGCGAATTCATACAAATCCCGCCCATACTCCCCTCGGTGTCATGCTCACTTTGGCTCTGTTTTACATCGCCTACTTGGCTGGAAAAATTTTGGAACTGGGGAAAAGAGCGGGAACCGGGGCTTTATAGGAGGGGGGCGGGGTTACCGCCAAAAAGTTTCTATATGTTGCAAAGTGTACTTTGCCCAGTGATTCTAGAAGTATCCGAACAGCACTGCGCAGGCGCAGTAAAACCCATTTGTATGAATTCGCAGATGACCACTCGAAGAAATACCGTTACAGGTGAGTAACCTGTCCTTCTAATTCCAAGTCAGTGGCCTGGTTTATTAGCATGCTCAAAATATTTTTGCTTTCCATATCTCATCTTTTTCTCAATCTCATCTATTGAAATTATTAATACCTGATTCTGTAGCATTTTAATTTCATGAATCAGCTCTTAATTTCACAGTTTACTCCTCAATTCTTCTTTCTTCTTAATAGAATCTATAATCTTCTGAAGACATTCTTGCTTCTTTTTCTGGTTTTTTTAGTAAAAAATTCTCTCATAAAGGTGTTACTTGCATCCCATATGACTTTCAGATCAGTCCCTTTATTTAAATTATTTTCACAAAGAATCTTTTAAACATTACTTAGACCCTGTACACACTGGCCATTAAGGCCAGCATGGGAGCAGAGTCAGGGCGTAGCATCCTCACGACGCCCCCAGACTTTGGCCCCCCAGGTGCCCTGATGCCATGCACTGTTCCACATGGGGCACGGCATCATGGTGTATCTCCAGCACTGCATCCATATGACGCAGCACTGATAGCACCTTTTCAGGCACACAAAAAGGAGCTGCTTTTTGCAGCTTCTTTTTGCGCCCTCAGAGGCCAGCGGCATGAGATTGTCATGGCCCCAATCCAGCTAGGAAAGGGGTGGAATCTTGCCCCTTAGCTTCATCAATCTTTTTTTTTTAACTTTTAACAATATCTCATTTGGTTTCCCATTGACAGTTCCCCCTTTTACTAAACAGTGACAAAGATATTGGGTTATGATCAGAAAAGGATTTCTGAAGAATATCCATTCTTATTTTATAACTAAATGAATTTGAAATTAAAAACATACCAGCTCTTGAAAATGACTTGTGCCTCAGAAAAAAGCATAATATTTTTAATTCCCATATTTAAATCTCCATTGTCCATCAAATTAAAAAAAAGATTTTCATAATTTACTTTAATCTCCTTTAATTTTCTTTTCAGCTAATCTGAAACTCCATTCCAATCTCCCAGCAAAATCAAATTCTGATAAGAATTTTCCATAATTTGGGTTGACAAGTTTTGGTTAAAAAAGCTGACTTCTCCCATTAGAGCTTAAACCCCAGCTATCAAAGTCTTCATTGACTGAGTTTCAACTCCTAAGTATTGGCCTTGATCATCTTGTGGGGGGAAAACAATTCATCTGGCTATCTCTGATTTAGATAAATCATAACCCCTTTTTTTCTCAATCACAGTTGAAAAAATTACTTCCCAATTTCAGATTTTTAAAGGTTTTCATTTTTTCTGCATATATGATTTTTTGTAAGAAAATTATATCTCATTTTCTGAAAATAATTAAATTACTGTCTTCTTTTAAAAGGTTCAAAAATCTCTTACTGTCAGAAGGGTCTTCCTAATATTGAGGTGGAATATCTTTTCCTGTAATTTGAATCCATTGGTCCATATCCAAGTCTCTGGAGCAGCAGAAAACAAGCTTGCTCCATCAGCATGATATCCCTTCACATATTTAAACTGGCCTGTCATATGACCTCTTACCTTCTTGAGCAAGGTGATCGAGAGGGCAGTCGCCAATCAACTACAGGCAGTCTTGGATGAAGCTGATTATCTGGACCCATTTCAAACTGGATTCAGGGCGGGATACGGAGTTGAGACGGTCTTGGTCGCCTTTGTTGATGATCTCCGTCTGGGCATTGACAGGGGAAGTGTGACCCTGCTGGTGCTCTTAGACCTCTCAACAGCCTTCGATACCATCGACCATGGTATCCTTCTGGAATGCCTGAGAGAGTTAGGTATCGGAGGCACTGTTTTACAGTGGTTCCGGTCCTACCTCTCAGGCAGATTCTAGATGGTGGCGCTAGGAGACAGTTGCTCTTCTAAAAGAGAGCTAAAATTTGGTGTCCTCCAGGGCACAATATTGTCTCCTATGCTGTTTAACATTTACATGAAGCCGCTGGGAGAAATCATCCGGAGACATGGGGCAGGATGTTATCAGTATGCTGATGACACCCAAATATATTTATCTATGTCTCAGAGTGATGCAGTGACTAAGGATGGCATCTCTCCTCTGAATGCCTGTCTTGGGGCGGTAATGGACTGGATGAGGGAAAACTGACTCAAGCTGAATCCAGGTAAGACGGAGGTACTCGTTATAGGAAACCCAAGCCCAGGTATGGAATTATGATGTTTATCACACTATGCTCTTAAAGAGGTACTATTCCAGTGTGACTCCTCTAGCAGCCTCCTGTTGCATGCTGGGATTGGCAGTTTTAAGGAGCTGAACTTCTCTGCCTGAGAATTCTAAATACCCCTCCTTAAAACTGCCAATCCCAGCATGCAACAGGAGGCAGCTAGAGGAGTCACACTGGAATAGTACCTCTTTAAGAGCTCGTCTGATAAACACCTATGTCAGCCAGTTCTGGATGGGGTCACACTTCCCCTGAAAGGCTCTGTCCACAGCTTGGGGTGCTCCTTGACTCGTCGCTTCACCTGACAGCTCAGGTGGATGCGACAGTCAGGAGCACTTGTTATCAGCTTCGGCTGATACGCCAGCTGTGCCCCTTCCTGGAGCAGGGAGACCTTGAAACAGTTGTACATGTGCTGGTCACCTCTCGATTGGCCTTCTGTAATGTGCTCTACATGGGGCTACCCTTGTACCAAGTTCAGAAACTTCAACTTGTACAAAATATGGCAGCCAGGTTAATTACAGGTACTCATCGTAGCGATTACATAACACCGGTTTTGAAATCCCGTCACTTGCTGCCAACTAGTTTTCGGGCAAGGTACAAGGTGTTGGTAATTACCTTGGGTCCAGAATACTTAAGGGATCGCCTACTTCCATACTGTCCGTCCCGCACTCTAAGGTCCTCGGGGAAGAATCTACTTCAGCCAATAAAATCTAGGCTAACTTCAATCGCCTTTTCCATCACAGCTCCGAAGCTATGGAATGACCTGCTGAAGGAGATCTGTGACATTTCTACTCTTACAGCCTTTAAGAAGGCTCTTAAGACGGATCTCTTCCGGCAGGCCTTCCCTACCTAGTTCCACTCCCCATTTACTGTGACTTACGTCACTCTGTCCACCAATTCTTCTCTTAAATTTAATGAGAAGAATTAAATTAAAATTAATTAAAATAAAATCCTTGCCTCAAGAAGAGCCCTCCCTCCATCCCATCATCATCAGACCTGGGAGGGAGTGAAAAAGAGAGGCCTGATTTCCATCAGGCCTAACTGTGAATGTACTCACTTCGCTCTCTTTAATTTTATTGTATTTTATTTTATTCCCTTTATTTTTATTGTTGTAACCCACCCGGATTCCTTGTGATTGGGCGGGCTATAAATTATTATTATTATTATTATTCTCTTCTCCAGACTAAACATGCCCAGCTCCCTAAGCTGTTTCTTATAGGACATGGTTTCCAGGCCTTTCACCATTTTTATCATCCTCCTCTGGACATACTCCTGCTTCCCAACATCTTCCTTGAATTGTGGTGACCAGAATTGGACACAGTATTCCAGATGAGGTCTGACCAAAGCAGAATAGAATGGTAGTATTACTTCCCTTGATCTATAAATTATACTAATGCTGATGCAGACTACAACTACATTGGCTTTCCTAGCTTCTGCATCACATTACTGACTCATGTCCAGCCTGTGGTCCACTAAGACCTCTAGATCACTTTCAGATGTTCTATTGTCAAGCCATCTTATATCAGTGCACATCATTTTTACTGCCCATTTTTACTGTTTAAATTCATTTTGCTAGTTTGGGCCCAGGTTTCTAATCAGTTAAAGTCATGTTGAATTTTATTCCTGTCGTCTGGGGAGCCAGTGTGGCATAGTGCAGTGGTGGTGAACCTTTTAACGTCTGCATGCCCTGGGGCGGGAGATATGTGTCAGGGGCGGGGCCTCTCCCTTGCCCTTTCCCTGGCTTCCAGCTGTCTCTTTGAGAGACAGTTAGAAGCCAAGAAAATCTTGCAATTGCTCCCCCTCCTCCTGCCCGTCCCCCGGTCTCCAGCTGTCTCTGACAGAAAACTGGGGGGCGGGAAAGGCCCCACCCCCTCAGCCCCAAGGACCTTTCCTGCCCTCCCAAGTGCCACTGTGGAGACACTTGAAGAGCAGAAAGGGTAGATGGGGAGAAAGGGGACTGGTCACACACCTGCCCCATTTCCCCATGGACCTTTCCTGCACTTCAAGTGCCACTCTGGAGACACTTGAAGGGCAGAAAGGGTAAATGGGGAAGAAGTGGATTGGGCACACACCTGCCCCTCAGCCCCAAGGATCTTTCCTGCCATCCAAGTGCCACTCTGAAGACACTTGGAGGGCAGAAAGTGTAGATTGGGAAGAAGGGGGCTGGGCATGCGCCTGCCGTCTTTCCCCACAGACTTTTCCTGCCCTTCTCAAGTGCCACTGTGGATAGACTTGGAAAGCAAAAAGGGTAGTTGGGGAAGCTGGGCATGTGCCTGCCCCCTTTCCCCACAGACCTTTCCTGCCCTCCAAGTGCTACTCTGTAGACACTTGGAGGGCAGAGAGAGTAAGTGGGGTGGAAGGGGGCTGGTCACACGCCTGCCCCGTTTTCCCATGGACCTTTCCTGCCCTTCAAGTGCCACTCTGGAGACACTTGACGGGCAGAAAGGGTAAATGGGGAGGAAGGGGGATGGGCACGTGCCCGCCCCTCAGCCCCACGGACCTTTCCTGCCCTCCAATTGCCACTTTGGAGACACTTGAAAGGCAGAAAGGGTAGGTGGGGAGAAAGGAGGCTGGGCATAGGCCCGCCCCTCAGCCCCATGAACCTTTCCTGCACTCCAGGTGCTTCTATGGAGACACTTGGGGGGCAGAAAGGGTAATTGGGGAGGAAGGAGGCTGGGCCCTTTCCTCAGCCCCACAGACCTGTCCTGCCTTCCCAGTGTCACTCTGGAGACACTTGAAGGGCAGGAAAGGTCTCTGGGGAGGAGCAAGTGATATGATTGCTCTGATAGGCAGCTGGAGGCCAGGAGAGGGGTAGGAGGAGGAGCCAGAGGTGCGCACACCATTTTCTGTCTACCAGCTGTCTCTCTGAGACAGCTGGAGGCCAGGAAAAGGCAGGGAGGACCTTGTCAAAGTAGAAGAGAAAAAGGAGACAAAGGAGCTGTGTAGGCCAGCAGTTTGGACCGGCTTAGGGGCAGAGTTAGAGTGTAGCATCTTCATGATGCACGCCCCGGCTCTGCCCCCAGGGCAGTGTCACACTGCTCACTGCACGGTGTGCAGCATCAATGCCCCTCCTCCGGCACTGCATACATACGATGCAGGGCTGACAGAGCACCACTAAGCCGCAGCAATGCAACTATCATACCCCTTGCAGGGAGCAAAAAGGAGCCGCTTTTGTGGCTCATTTTTGCACCCTGCAAATGCCAGATTGGGGCTGCAGCGTGCGGTTGCCATGGCCCCAACCTGGATGTAACAGGGGCAGCTCCAGGATGCCCCTTTGGGGCTGTGTATACAGCCCCAAAGTCCCATGTGTTATGTAATGGTCCAAAAACTTATTTCTGAAAAAGCTGAATCCCTTTTGACTTTTTCACCAGTTGGCCTTTTTCAGGGACTATTACCATAAATTTCTGGAGTTGCAGTCTGCGTTCTCAATCAAAGTGGACTCTCTGAGTGTTAAAAGGAAACATGAAGGAAGTCTGTCATGACTTGTTTTTGAGAAACCCATGCTGAATTTTAGTAATCACATATTCCTTTCTAAGTGCTTCCAGATAGTCTGTTTAATTATCTGCTCTAGAATCTTTCTTGGCTGACAGGGAGGAAATTATTTGAGTTGCCTTTATTCTCTCCTTTTTTAAAAGATGGGGGAATATTTACCCTCCTCTAGTCTACTGGGTTTTCTAGGAATTCTCAAAGATGGTTACCAGTGTTTCTGAGATTATTCAGTTGTTTTATTGCAGTCAATGACCATATTAAATGACCCTATTCCAAAATTCATACGTACACATAAAATACATACATACTATGAACATTAGTAAAATACATACACCTATGAAAATTAATAAAATATACATATAAGTATATAAAATATAAACATAAAATATAACTGCATACACAAATAATAAAAACCTAATAATTTACAAAAACCTTATTTTCATGGATTTTAACTGCAGAGCACAAAATTTTGCTATCTTGGTCAACATCCCTGTATTCTGCCCTGACATCAACAAGAGATTATAAAAAGCTGTCCGGGAAATGCCATTATATATGGTTCATTAAGAATTTCTCAAATTATAAGTTAATAGGGATAGTGCAGAAGAACATGAGTTATTGTTTCAATTTCACCAGAGTTACAGAGGCATTTACAGTGATAATATGGAATCTTTTTAAGTTTCCCTTCTTGCATTGCTGATGGCAAACCATTTAATCAAGCAAGAGTAATAGCTTTACATTGGCTTGATATTGAAAGCAAATAAAAGTAGTTAGTTGAATGAATGAATGAATGAAATTTTATTTCTATACCGCTATTCCTTGCAGATCACAGCGGTTTACAAAAATCACCATCAAAAGACACTACAATACATCAATCCATAACCCAATAATACAAAAACCCACCATACCAATTTAAAAACAATACAAACCCTGTTTGTATTGTTGGTATTACATTTGGTATTACATTATTTGAAGTTATCCGTAGATCATGCTGCCTTTCCACATCCATGATTCATTGTCTGAGGTCTTGACTGGTTACATCAAATCCCACATGCAAAAGCACTGTTCAGAAAAACCATAAAATCATAAAAGCAAGTATGGCTTTCCCCCCCAAACTGATTGGAAATTATCTTGTAATACTAGGGATGAAACCACTTGGCCAAAAATTTAATTTCAGCCAAAAATAAAAATAGCTAATGAAGCCCTAGGTTCAAAACCCACCTCCTGCAGCATTGCAGACCCAACATGGTACTTGCGAGATAGCTCTCAAGTATTTTAATTGAACTATTTCCAGAGTTGTAAAAGAGGAATAAGGGCCTAATTGAGCACCATAGAGTAGGTTGGCCTGAAATAACTGTAGGGCAGTTGGAGCATATTGCCCTCCTTTAGTATATATTAAAAATGTATTACAGATGAATTACAAAAATGTGTATTACAGATCTCTGTGCCACTTGTGCAACATATTCTGCATGTGCCTAATTATTTCCATTAGATTGGAATAATCTGTTTAATTATCTGCTCTAGAATCTTTCCTGGTATTGATATCAGGCTGACATTTCTCCATCTTTGTCAGCCTGCTGGGATTTATCTATTGGATTAAGTGTGAGAGGTTTTTGACTTTCCTTAAATTCACCTGGATCTTTATTGGTGAACAGACTCAAAATATTGATTTTGCAATCCAAATGGAACAAAGGGGAAAGATGTGGACTGTCAGAATCAGGAAACTCAGAACTTCTGTGCAATCAGTGAGTCGTGTGTTGAAGCAGAGCAAACTTTATTAAAAGTCACAAAGTCAGCAATTCACCAGTTCAGGGTTTAAGCTGAAACTGCCTATCTATCAGCATATATTAAACCCCCATCATCCCCAACTCCACCCACTAAGAAAAGGTGTGAACTATATTCTGCCACCTACTATTCCCATTACTCAATCACCTTTCAAGACCTCCTTGCCATCTTCCAAGACCAGGCTATTCTAACCTCCTTCCACATTCCAAAGCTCTGAGCTGAAATCCAAGGACAAAATAGCAGCCTATCTGTGCCATCCAGCTCCCACCAACTAAGCCTTAGTTCTAAGCAACCCAATATCTCTAACTACCCACAATACATGCATATCACAATCCCCATAATCCTCAAAACATCTGGTAGAACTACCAAGGTCTTTCACACAAAGAATGTGAAATTTATTTTGTTATGGTGTCAAAAAAGTTATAAGATGATGTATAGATGGTATTTAACATGGAGAGGTTATCAAAAAGGTTTTTTTTAATACTGTATAAAATCAACTTTAAGTCAAGGGAAGGTTTTAGGATCAAAATCATGGATTTTGATATGACCCATGGATAAGTCAAGGGAAGAATTTAGGGGACAGAAGGTATTAACATTGGATTGGGAAGTTGAGGGAAATGGGATGTTTGGTTGCCAGGGGAAAATCCGGAGGAGGGGGAGGGGAAGAAAAGGTTTTAAGATAGGATTGGAAAGTGGAGGGAAAGGGAGTGTTTAGTCATTGGGGGAAATGCAGAGGAGGAGGAGGAGGAGGAGAAAAGATTTTTAAAGGCTTGGGTTGAGAAGGGAATCACCACACACACACGCTCACACTCCTGTCTCACAGCTCTTTTAGAAATCACTGCCAAGGCATAAAGTGTGGTGCGTTGGGGCTCCTTTTTTAAGGACCATTATAAGCAATATTGCTGTTTGTTGTTGTTAGCTGCCCTCCAGAGGATCTCAACCCATGGCGACTGTATTGACCCGTATATAAATCGACCCCAGATTTTAGGGTCAATTGTTGGGCCTAAATTTCTTGACTTACAGTTGACAATATACAGTAGTTAAAATAAATGTTGATAATGTAAACAGAAGTTAGAGACTTTATGAATAACTTTAAGAAGAATTATTGCTTTCTTACAGTTTCACTGGAGCCATATATCAGTTTTAAGTTTTGCAAATTAAACAGAGTTTGTATTCAGTAGAAGCATAAATATATTATCATTTAAAGGAGGTATAGAAAATTGTTGGATATATTAATCAGTCAGAGGATGGGAAGTCACTAATGTTTGGTTTTGTTTGTGTTTGTTGCATGGTGTAGTGGTTTGAACATTGGACTGTGGAGAGCAAGGTTTGAATCTCACTGGGCAAATCACAGTCTCTCATCCTCAGAGGATGGAAATTTACAAACCCCCTCTGAACATATCTTACCAAGCAAACCCTGTGATACATTAGCCTTAGGGTTGACAAGTCAGAAATCACTTCAAGACACCCTGGTGCTCTGGTGGTACAGTGGCTAAATGCCTGTACTGCAGCCGCTCACTCAAAACCGAAAAGTTGAGAGTTCAATACTAGCCAGGGCTCAAGCTCAACTCAGGCTTGCATCCTTCTGAGGTCGCTAAAATGAGTATCCAGCTTGTTGAGGGTAATTAGCTTATAGTTGTAAACTGCTTAGAGACTACTTAGTTCAGTATTTATATTTAATATTTTTTAAATGAATGTATTGCAGGTAAGACCAATGTTTCTTTTTGCAATGTACTTCATGTGTTCATAACCAGTTGTGTTCTAGTGTTATCCTTATATTAGAGATAGAAGGGGAGCTGAGGCTGGGAGAGAATGACTACCTTACGACCACTGTAGAGTTCAAGACAGAGACAAGATTTGCCCCTATGCTAACTATTCATTTTAAGCCATAAATTGTCAGCTTGCCAAAATCAATGGCTGGGATTTGCAGAGGGAACTTGAAAATGCTGAACATGTTCACTGGAATTGCTTGTGTTCTGTTTCAGCAGGCGCAGGCAGGCATTGCAGAGCTGTGTGCATTTCACATAATTGATCCTAAATCCACCTTCTTGTGCACTTTTTATTGTACTTTGCTTTGGAGTAGGAAAATAATTACTCTTTAATTTGCAACGTTTCTGCTCTCCAATAACTTTCTTATCTTGATTCAGACATGCGTTGGTTTGTTGGAGTCCCAATGATTGCATTTGGCAAAAAAACTGTGAAGCAGCCTATCTATGTAAGTATTGTTGAAAAACATGCATTTATGCTTGACTTTTTAAAAAGTAACTTAAATATATTAATCTTTCTTCTTGAATATTATCCTGTAGGTTGTTGATGTTGCCAAAGCAATCATTAGTGCTATTAAGGACACTGATGCAAAAGGAAAAACATACATATTAACTGGGTAGGTTTTAAAAATTATCTCATGTTAAAGAAACATTAGATATGTTTAATGATTGCACTATTCAGTTATTCAAATTGATTGATTCATAACCCATTTGACTTGGATCCCCGCTGAAAATCAAAACTGAAAAATCAAAAAAATAGCTGTTCAATAAAATTGGATGAAATATTTGTGTGCCCTGTTTGCTTGAAGTCTGCCAAATTTCATATAGGGAGCTGGTGAGTCCTTTCCTTTCTTCTCCATCCCTCCCCTCCTTTTCCTGGCAAGCACCTTTAAAATTTGATATTTTTAATCAGAAATAGAACTCCAAATACTTGGCAGAATTAGAAGAAGCTTGCAGACATTGTTGCTTCTTTCAGGGGGAAAAAAGCTGCCAACTTTCAGAAGATGAACTGTAGTGTAAAAGCAGCCTTTCATTTTGATAATGTACTCATCCCGCTATGTCTCTTGTGTATAAATGTAATAAAAATGACATACACCAAAGAGGTAACCATTAAAAAGAGACTTCAAAATTTTTGGAAGACTAGGGTTGCATCTGCACTGCAGAATTAATGCAGTTTGACACTGTTTTAACTGCCATGGCCCAGTACTATGAATTCTGGGATTTGTAGTTTTGTGAGATATTTAGCCGCTTCTCTCAGAGAGTTCTGAAAAACTACAAATCCCAGGCTTCCATGCCTCCTCCTGCTGTATCGCAGGCTTCTCAACCTGTCACACCTGCCCATCTACAATCCACTGAAGAATCCTACTATGATACCAAGATGTATCCAACCTCTCCCTCTCCTATCATAGCTTCTCCTCAAGAGGAGGTAGAGGACACTACACCTCAGTCTCCCACCGAGGATATTCATCTCATCTCCGATGTGGTCGAGAGGATGGCATGCACCATAGGACTTAATGTGGATTAGCCTCCGAAACCTCTAAGAGATCCTGTCTATGGCATTCTCGATGTCTCTGCTGTTCAACTGGCTATTCTTCCATTCCTGACCTCCTTGTCAGATGTCACGAATCTATCTTGGCATAAGCTGCTTTGGTTCCTCCTGCATCCAAGAAGCTTGAAGGCATGTACAGGGTCCAACCTGACATTGCGTCTTACCTTTTTACTCACCCCACACCTAACTCCTTGGTGGTAGAATATACTTCCAAGTCATCTGGCAAGACATACTCTGCCCCAGTTGACAAAGAAGCCGGGCGTCTCATCATCTTTGGCTATCGTTTTTGCCACTCTTAATGCTATAGTCTCCAATCTCTAAGTCTGTATGGGCACATACCAGAAATTTCTTTGGGACAAGATAGCAACAGAAAGGAACAGAAAACAGCCGCTTTTGACTTTGACACAGAGGCACTCTGTGCCTGTTCAGACCATCTTTGGTGACAGATTGAGGCCTTACTTTAATACCTGGGTCTCAATCATCTCCGACTCGTGAGTATTAGACATTGTCTGCAGGAGCTATGCCATCAAGTTAGAGGAGCACCCTACCACCGGAGCTGTTCTTTCCACCATCCCCTCAAACGCCCTACTTGACAAAGTGCGCACCCTTTTACATTAAAGGAGCTATCGAGCCCATAGACCCCACAGAGACTCAATACTGTTTCCTCTCATGATACTTCACCGTCCCCAAAAAGGGACTCAGGTCTTAGACCTGTTTTCGATTTACGTCAGTTAAACACCTTTGTTGTTTACCGTCGCTTCTGAATGGTAATCCCCTTGCTTCCATTCTACCACTTTTACAGAAGGACTACTGGTTCGTGACTCTCGACCTCAAGGATGCCTATTTCCACATTGGCATCAGGCAGGATTATCGGAGGTTCCTTGCTCTTGCCATCAAGACAGAGATGTTCCAATACAGGGTCCTTCCGTTCAGCCTCTTCATGGCACCAAGAGTCTTCACAAAGTGCATGGCACCAGTTGTATCCTACCTCCATCAACACGGGAACACAATCTTCCCCTTTTTGGACGACTGGCTCTTCATGGCTCCATCCCAAGAAGGATTGCTTCAGGATGTCCAGTAGACGGTCATGGCCTATCTACCTGAAGACAGGTTCCAGGCCCTATCTGAAGCGATTTGTGCATGCCTCTCACGAAGGTGAATAGAGGCCCGAATTGTCCAAGTAGCCATGGGACACATGGCCTCAACAATCTTTGTCAACCCGTGGGCGAGACTGCTTGATCCAGTCCTGGTATTTCTCTGTCTTCAATCCCATGCAGGATATTCACCAGGCAGGTCCAGCTCCATCAGGACTAGCCTGGAAGAAGGAAGAGCCCTCCCTCCAATCCATCTGCCTTGGTCCAGGCCTCAGAGGGAGAAAAGAACCACTGGACCTCATCCCCTTTCCCTCCACCATTCCCTTCTCCTTTTGTTTCGTGTCTTTTAGATTGTAAGCCTGAGGGCAGGGAACTGTCTGATTAAAAATAATAATTGTAAGCCGCCCTGAGAGCCATTAGGGCTGAAGGGCAGGATATAAATACCTAAATAAATAAATATTCCATCCAAGCTGCTCACAATCTCAAGATTGGTTCACAGATCCTTATGCTGGTGGCTCAACCCCAACAATGTGCCTGATGCTTTTCCTGCCTCCACAATCAGAGATCACTCTGACAACAGATGCATCCCTGGAAGGCTGGGGTGCACACACCCTAAACTTCATGATCAAGGACAAGAGGACGGTGTCCGAGAGCCAACTACACAGCAATGCCTTGGAAATGTTAGCTGTGGAAAAAGCCCTCAGCGACTTCTAGTTGCTCCTCTCCGACAAAGTAGTACTCCTGATGGACAACACCACCATCATGCACTACCTGAACAAACAGGAAGGAACGAAGTCCCAGACATTGCTCGAGATCACTCTCAGGATCTGGGACTGGTGAGTACACAACAGGATCCTCCTTCAGTCCAGCCACCTCCCCGAAGAGGAGAACGAACTGGCAGACAGGCTCAGCCGGTCTTCCAATCCATGCCACAAGTGGCACCATCCCGAGATGGTTGCCTGCCTCTTGCACCTGTGGGGCAAGCCGATAATCGATCTCTTTGCCTCAAAACACTCACTGTACAAAGTTCTGCTCTCAAATCTGTGCACCGGATTCCCAAGGAGATGCCTTCCAGTTCGAGTGATCAGAAGGACTGGTTTACGCCTTTACTCCCTTCTAACTCATCACAAGGGTCATGGCAAAGATTACATCGGACCGGTCCTCATCACACCATGGTCACTGAGGCAGCCGTGGTTCACCCCCCTTCTACACCTATCCCAAAGGACTTGCCTCCGGCTTGAGTTCTGTCCCAACTTTCTGTCGCTTCATGAAGGCCATGTCCTGCATCTGGACATGGAGACACTCCCGTTGGTGCCATGGAGGATTCATCCTTAGAGGCTTTCCCTGATCCCATCAGGACTGTTATTCTGGCTGCCAAAAGCCTTCAACACAAAAGTCTTACCAATGTAAGTGGAATACGTTTCTGGCCTTTCTCTCCAAGAGAGACATCTCTCCATCCCGAGCATCGGTCCCGATGATCCTGGAGTTCTTAATGTCCCTGGTGGACTTGGGACTGTGCCTGATGTCCATCAAGTGCTACCTGTCAGCTGTTCTCATTACCATTTCAAGGGCAGACATTCCCTTTTCAAGGACCCTCTGGTAAAGAGTTTCCTCAGGATTTAACAATCTTCGTCCTCCATCATCTGTATTGACACCAGCATGGAGTCTGGACCTTGTGCTTTCCTGCTTGGCATCCAAGCCCTTTGAACCCATGGCCTCTTCAGACCTGGAAAACAGCTTTCCTTGTGGCCATCATCTCTGCTCACCGTGCAAGCGAACCCTGTGCCTTACAGGTGGACCAGCCTTACCTGCATTTTCACAAGGACAAAGTGGTCCTCCATACCAATATCACCTTCCTCCTGAAGGTGGTGTCAGCTTTCATATGAACCAGGACATTGTGTTGCCAACTTTGGCCCCGTACCCGACCACCAGTACCGAGCGCCACCTTCACACCTTGCATGTTCGCAGGGCTCTGACTTTTTACCTGGACAGGGCCTCGAGTTCAAGATACTCTGAAAGACTGTTTGTTTGCTACTCGGAGGCCAAAAATGACTGCGCAGAGGTTTTCCAAATGGGTGACTGGCACCATTCACCTCTGCTATGAACTGTCAGGTAGACCTCTCCCTGCTTGGTTTCGGGCCCATGCAACTCGGGCGGTAGCTGCATCCTCTTCTTTTCTGAATGGAGTACCCTTGGAGGATGTCTGCAAAGCTGCTGTCTGGTCCCAGCCACTGATATTCATGAAGCACTACAGGCTGGACACCAGGGCCAGACAGGATGCAGCTTTCAGGAGGGCAGTGTTACTTTCAGGTTTACATTGAAATTTGTGTTTGCATTCCAATTTCTGCATGGGCATCCATCACCACAGACACCTGGTTCTTGACATTGTCAAAAGGGGTTATGTCATAGATTTCAAGGAGTATCCCCCCACGGGTGTTCTCCAAGTAACTTCCCCCTCGGACGTGCTTCTCAATGCGGTATGGATCCTATTCCTCAAGGGGACCATCAAACCCATCCCCTCATGCAAAGTCTTTTGAAGTTTCTTCTCTCAATTCTTCATTATTATTATTATTATTATTATTATTATTATTATTATTATTATTATTATTATTATTATTATTATTATTATATTATACTTTATTTATATAGCGCTGTAGATTTACACAGCGCTGTACATACAAACAATAAAATCGATAAAACCTGCCATTGGCGTACATTCTACAAAATACATATAAAACAATAGATAATAATACAAGATAGAATTAGATAAAAAAGCAGACAACAAATTAAAAAGATGAAATATAAAATCAAATATCAGATCTTAGGTAACAATCGGATAAACCATCATCAGCAAGAAAGACAGTGGTCTATAGCCCATTCTATACCTCAGAGGTGTTACCATTTGATCTCTCCACAGCTCCTCACATTTTCACGAATTGCATGGTTGTAGTCACAATCTGGTTACATCGGAAGGGAATTGTGGTCTTCTCATACATTGATGATTGGGTCTTTGTGGTGGACTGCCCACGCACATTAACCAACCACATCACTTACTCTATGTACTAAACTTGCTTGATGTCATAGTTTTAAGTCATTGAAGGCAAACTTGCCCATGGACCCATGGACATGTCTCTACGTGGATGCAGAGCTCATTCAGAGAGCTCATTCAGAGCTCATTCACTACTGCCTATTCCCTACATAAGTGGTTAGAAAGGGCAGCCACTAGCACAACAGATTATTACACTACTAAAATACCAACAGGAGTCTGGCTGTAGTAACTCACTGCTGTACAGGGATAGGTGGGAGTTGTTAGTGTCACCAAGCTGTTAAGGTTCTCAGATAAGAAGGTAATGATGAGGGTGTCCTTTTTGGCTCATCTGTACTGGGCCTATGACACAATGAGAAGGGAACTGCTCCTGATCCGAGATGTTGATTCATCCAAATAGGGGACGACATGAAATAGAAAATGATAGCTGGCCTAAATAGCCTAAAGGCATCTGATCCTTTCTGGTCTTGAATGCTAAGCAGAGTCAGCTCTAGTTAATACTTGGATGGGAGACCATCAATGAAAATTGAGTGCTTTCAGGCTATATATTACAGAAGAAGGAACTGCCAAAACCACCTCTTCCCAAGAAAACCCTGTGAAATTCATGAGGATGCCTTAAGTCAACAGGCAACTTGACAGCACATACACACATACAAAAAAAGGTTGATAATCTGGAGTTCCAAATTATTCCCAAGAACTAAATCAGATTACAGTGTTCTGGTTATTTTCAATAAACTGTTCTACTTTTTGTGAAAAATTGTTGTTGACAGACATTCAGGAACTCATGGTACACTTTGAGAGTTTTGTGCTGTCAACACCTGATTGTCTGAAAGATCCATATATTAGAAATACAGCCAGCTCCTCATGTTCAAATGTGAAAATGCAGTTTGATTTAGAACAAAATTACAAACTTTTTCAATGGCAGGAGATGGCTTTACATTGCCAGAGTCTACATGTGGGATTAGCTTTAGAATCATGTTGCAAATATGTCTTTCCATGCTTGTTACTTATACATACATATTTCTCAGGTCTTTGTGAACTCATTTTGTTTTTCTCTAGCCCAAACAGATACCTACTTTATGACTTGGTAGAGTATGTTTATGCAGTCCTCCATAGAGCTTTCCTCCCATATCCATTGCCTCGTCCTGTGTATCAGTAAGTTTCAAGCTCTTCTTAATTGACAAATGGTTACCTTTTAAGTTCAAACTCTACATGATGCTATGATTTAGTTTCTCATATGTTTGGTTTAATGTAGGTCTTTCACTGTCTTGTGTGAATATTTGCATCTATAAATTGGTTAAGCTGTCCTGGGATCTAAGCCTAATGTCGTAGTTCGTAAGCACTGATTTTGTGTTCTCGTCTCTGCAAGAATAGGAAAAAAGTTTATTTTATCTTCAGATATTTAAAAATATCTGCCATGTCACCCCTCAGTCTTTTCTTCTCTAAGCTAAATATACAGTTTCCCTACATTTCCCATATAAGGCTTAATTTCCATATCTTTGAGTGTCTTTGTTGCCTTTCTCTGGACATGTTCTACCTGTAAATATCCTCCTTGAATTGTGGTACCCAGAACTTAACGCAGTATTCCAGGTAAGGTCTGACCAGAGCAGAATAGGGCGGCACTACTACTTCCTTCGATGTAGACAATACACTCCAAGTCTAGTTTTGGCTCCTCTGGAAGGCCACAATATGTCATCATGGCTCCCATTGGTTCAGTTGCCTTTTTATTTTGGGGGCAGCAATGTTCTTTTGGGATAGGTAACACGAAAAACCTACCATCCTTCATCTCCTACTTTGAACTTTCATTCTGGTGCCCTTTTTTGGTTAGCATGTTTTTTGTAAGCATCTTTTGCGAAATTTAATGCTGTAAAATGTTTGGCCCAGTCTCTTTAATTTTTGTAATGTGAGCAGTGGTTTTTACATTTTTCCCATACACAATTTGGAATGGGAGCTGTTCCATGCTTTGATGCACAGCATTGTTATAAGCCATTTCTACAAAACCTAAATATTCCAGCCAATCTGTTTGCTGAAAGATGACATAACATCTCATATACTGTTCCAGAATTTGATCAATTCTCTCTGTCCATCCATCTGGAGATGATGGACCGTGCTCAGACCCTGTTCAATTCCTAGTAATTTCATGAAATCCCTTCAGAACTGGGAGGTAAATTGCACTCTTTGTCAGATATCATCTTTGAGGGCGCCATGCGACTGATAAATATGATCTAAGAACATCTTAGTTGGGAAGCAGTAGGAATAGTCACACAAGATATAAAATGGGCTTGTTTTGAAAACAGGTCTGTCACCACCCAAATCACAGTCTTTTTCTGGCTTTTGGACAAATTGACAATAAATCCATGCTAATTTCTGCCCAGGGTTGGAAGTCCTTGAGGCTTCTCACAGCATGTTTAGAAATGGCACAGATGGGACAGCTTCTATATCTGTCAGGTACAGCCTCCCACCAAATTCTTCTCAATCAAGTCTAAACAGTGTGTCTAAACTATTAAAAGAAAGAAAATGTAACAGGAAACAGTCATGAGTTTTTTTGTCAAGTCTAAGTTATCATCCAAAATTTCCCCCTTTATACCAAAATAATAGCCCCTCCTGTAACAATCAGTTAAAGGCCATGATTGGCTACAAAATTCCCACCAGGGCATTAATTAATGATGTAATAACGAACCACCTAGAATTATCCAGATATCCCCTGTTTTGGGAACCAAACCATATTCTCACACCCCTAGCCACAACAATAAGTCAATAACACAACCCAGCCATATCTATCTACCTTCTGTCCATATCTGGTCCACTAGAGAAAACTTAACAATTGTAAAAGTTTAAGTACATACAATAAGCAAACAACACATGTATCCTAACTCTATATCACCTCACTTAACATTGAGTCAATACTAAATTAACTTCAGTATAACAATACTGAGATTACAATTAACAATACAATGCTAACTCTAGCCTGCCTGTTTTTATTTTAAACTGCCTAGTTATCTTCACTACCATAGCAACCAATCCTGTCCCCCCTCCACCCCTCCTTATTTCCTCTAGAAGCTAGAATGCCTCTGGCTGACCGTGAATTAACCCTTTCAGCCTTTCGGCCTTGATTTAACAGCATCTACATCCAACCACACATACTTTTATTTCTTCTTCGTGGTCTCTGCGAATCATACAAATGGGTTTCACTGCGCCTGCGCAGTGCTGCTCGGAACCTACTGGAATCACTGGGCAGAGTTAACTCTGCAACATATAGAAACTTTTTGGCGGTAACTCCGCCCACCCGTTATAAGGCCCCTGCCTTCCTGCTCTTTTCCCCAGTTCCTTTTTTCCGCCGCGCTAGCTGCTTCAGGGAACTTTCGCTTGCTTCGCTTGCTTGGAATCACTTTCGTTTTTTGACCTCGGACTGTACTCTTGACCATTCTTTGTCTCCCGCCCCTGGTAACTTCGAACTTCGGACTGTTGACCTCGTTTCGGATTTTCCTCTGGCTTTGACGACTTTGAAAATGCCTGCACCCTTCAAGAAGTGCGACATTTGTGGGGGCAAGGTGCCCGTCCAGGACCTGCACTCCTCCTGCCTGCTGTGCCTCGGCCAGAACCATGACACCAAGGCCTGCCTGCTCTGCAGATCCCTCTCGTCTCAGGCCCGGAAAAACCGTGAGTCCCGGCTTACTTCGGCGATTGCCCTGGGCAAGGTGCAAGAGGGAGGTTCGCGGTCATCTTCCGTACCACCTTCCGCGCCACCAGCTTCATCTTCTCGGGCCTGTGTGTTCAGCGTGGCATCCGCGAGGGCCGCCGTCTCCAGTGTGGTGTGTGTCCCGGCCGGGACAGTCCCTCCCACCACCTCCGATGTGGCCCGTGGCTCGAAACCGCCCAGCGCCACTGACGAACCCTCCAAGTGCCCCCACAAGTATTCGGGGACTGAGGGTACCGAGCCGGCCTCCAAACCGACGAAGTGATCGGAGGGCTCGCATGCTAAGAAGGCCTCCGAGGCAGAGGTCTATCTCACCTCGCCTTCGTACTCCAGGACATCCAAGGCATCCCGCCACGCTCCGAAACCCAAGGAGCCGGCTGTGCCCTCGGGAGCGACCCACGTCCCGTCATCTGACAGGGCAAGGTCTCCAAGACCCTCCTCTTTGGGAACGGCGGCTGTCCTCCTGTATCTCCCGGACAATCCTTTCTTTCCATCGGAGGAGGCTCCGAGGCCGGGGAAGAAGAGACACCACGACAAGACGGGTCATGATCCTGCCCCGAAAAAGTCCAAGTCTTCCAAGGATCAGTCCACTACTGACCCGCCGAAGGCGAAGGACAAGAAGCGTTCCCCTTCTAAAAAGGCCCGCGCTTCCACTCCGGCAGCCCCACGTGATCCGGAGCCTGCGCCCGAGGATCGGCTGACTCCGGTACCGGACACGCCACCACCCCAGCCCACCATGGACTTTGTCCATGGGACGGAGGACACCGTTCCTCCCCTCTCGCCGGAACACCGGTCACCTTCCCACTCTGGGATCGACGACGACGAGGACCAGCCCCGCAGGCAGCAAATACCGGACCTGTTCCTCGACACTCAATCAGGCCGGTACTACTTGTCGATATCGGAGGAGAGAGCAATCAGGGAGTTCACCAGACTTAACCCCCATCCTGCAGACCCTCAGCAGGGCACCTCGTCCAGATCGGTCCCGACCGTATCCGTGTACGAGAGGCCGCCATCTCCACCTCGCAGGCGCTCACGATCCTCGGCTGACCTCACCCCGGCCCGTCCGAGATCCCAAGTCAGAGTGATGGATGCCCTCTCCTCCAACTTGGACTCCGATGATGAGCCCTTGCCTCCGTCCGAGGCACCATCCGAGGAGGATGTCCTCTCCGTGTCGGCCTCACCTCAGAGGATGCACAATCCTGAGCCGTCTTCCCCGTCAGATGACGTCCGGTCCTTCAGTGAGCACGTCGTTAAGATGGCGAGGGCTCTCGACATCGAGCTCGCATTCCCGGACGACGACGCTCAGGATCCGGTGGAACGTCGGGTGCACGGACGAGTGCCTACTCCACCTTGTCTTCCTCTGCTCCCGTCGCTTCAGACCATCGTGAAGAGGTCCTGGGACTCCCCGGCCACCCTGTCTGCGTCCTCCCGCAAGGTAGAGTTGCTTTACAGAGTCGCCCCGGCGAGCTGTCCTTGGTTGGCCGACGACCCCAGGACGAACTCTGCGATCGTGGAGGGAGCCCAGCACAGCTTCGTTCCGAAGCAGGCGACCTCCCCGGTCGACCGGGAGGCGAAGAAGGTTGATGGCCTAGCCAAGAAGGCCTACTCGGCGGCGGTCCTTGCGGTTAAGGCCGTCAACTATACCGCCTGCATGGGAGCCTACATTCAGACCCTCATGGAGGGGATCTCCCCCCTCATCCCGGAGGTTCCGGATGATGTCCAGAGGCAGCTGGTAAAGGTCAGAGACGAGACCCATTCCATCGGGAGTTGGCTCATCACCACCTCCAGGAACATGGCCGACTTCGCTGGGAGAGCCATGTCTGCTTCCATGGCTCACAGACGACACGCCTGGTTGAGGGGCCTCGGACCTCAACCCGACCGTCAAGGCGGCCATCGAGGACATGCCGCTGGATGGGACCGGGCTCTTCCATGCTGAGACCGATGACCGCCTGAACAGGAAGTTCAGGATGAAGGCGGCGGCGAAGAAGCATGGCATGTCCTCTACGCCGGCTTTTCCATTTTGAAAGCGTCAGTGCCTGTGGCAGCCGCAAGGTCAGTCTCAGGGGACCTTCTCCCGGGATCGGCAGTCCCAGCAACAGGGCTCCCAGAGACACCGCTTCCCCTTGCAGTCTTCCTCCTCCTCTGGCCGTCGCAACTTCCCGCCTCGGTACCGCAAGTCCCGCCGGCAGGACACCGACCAGGGGAAGAAGAGAACCTGAAGGGACGCAGTGCGCTTCGTCCCTCCTTCACCCCTCTTCTTTTTGGACATTCTGAGGCCCTTCGCTAACACCTGGGTCTCCATAACATCGGACTCGTGGGTTCTCAACATCGTCTGTAGGGGTTATGCCCTCGAGTTCCAAGAGCTCCCTCCAACTGGAGCCTTCATGTCCACTCCCCCCTCGGACACCCTTCTCGACGAAGTGCGCGCCTTGCTTGGTAAAGGGGCAATCTCCCCTCTACCGCCCGATCTATGCTCTAGGGCCTTCTTCTCCAGGTACTTCACGGTGCCGAAGGCTGATGGGGGCATCAGGCCCATCCTGGACTTGAGACAATTAAACTTGTTCCTTGACTACCGCCGCTTTCGAATGGTAACTTTGGCTTCCATTCTACCTCTGCTCCGCCAGGGCCTGTGGTTTGCGACCGTCGACCTGAAGGACGCCTACTTCCACATCGGGATCCGAGAGTCCCACCGGAGATTCCTCGCCTTCGCTGTCGGCTCCACCTCGTACCACTACAACGTTCTCCCCTTCGGCTTGGCCATGGCTCCACGGGTCTTCACAAAGTGCATGGCACCGGTGGTGGCATACCTTCACCAGAAGGGCTTCATGGTCTTTCCCTACCTGGACGACTGGCTGTTTGCAGCCGAATCCCACGACGAGCTGCAGGAGGCAGTCTCATTCGCCTTGCGCCTCTTGGACTCCCTCGGGCTGGTCGTCAACACGGAAAAGTCTCACTTCACACCAACCAGACAAGTCAAGTTCATTGGGGCCATCCTCGACTCCGAAAACTGCTTAGCCTTCCTCCCTCCGGATCGGTTTCAGGCCCTGACAACGTCTCTCAAGCCGTGCATGTCCCACAGAAGGGTGAGAGCCAGAGACGTCCAAGTCGCCCTAGGCCACATGGCATCGACGACATTCGTCACCCCCTGGGCAAGACTTTGTCTTCGGCCTCTCCAATCCTGGTTCCTCTCCGTCTTCTCTCCATTAGAGGACCCCCCATACAAGTGGCTCACGGTACCGAGACCGATAGCCGCCTCCCTCAGATGGTGGTTGGACCGCCGCAACATTTGCACCGGGATGCCTTTCCATCAGCCCCAGGCACAACTGACCCTGACAACCGATGCATCCCTGGAGGGATGGGGCGCTCACCTGCTCGACCTGGTCGTCAAGGACAGGTGGTCCACACAGGACAAACGCCTCCACATCAACGCTTTGGAGATGCTGGCAGTGGAAAAGGCATTGAGGGCGTTCGAGTTTGCTGTCACAGGAAGAGTGGTCCTCCTGAGGACGGGCAACACCACCGTGATGTATTACATCAACAAACAAGGTGGCACCAGGTCCAGGACCCTGCTCGACCTCACTCTCCGCATCTGGGACTGGTGCATCCAGAGACGCGTCCTCCTCCAGGCGATTCACCTTCCCGGAGAGGACAATGAGCTCGCAGATCGCCTCAGCAGTTCTCCATCGGTGTGTCACGAGTGGAGACTCCATCCCGAGACGGTCAGAGACCTCTTCGACCGGTGGGGAACCCCCCGGATCGACCTCTTCGCGACCAGATGGAACAGCCACTGTCCCCAGTTCTGCTCCAGGAAGCGAATGGACGGATCCCTCGGAGACGCATTCGCCTTCCTCTGGACGGGGGAGCTCCTCTACGCCTTCCCTCCGTTCCCTCTCATCATCAGGGTGGTGTCCAAGATGACCACGGACCACTCGCATGCGATCCTGATCACCCCGTGGTGGCCAAGACAGCCCTGGCTTGCATCCCTTCTTCACCTCTCCAGGAGATGCTTCCTCCGCCTCGATCCCCGCCCGGACCTGCTGTCGATCCAGGATGGACGGATTCTCCACCCGGACATCGAGAGCCTGCCGCTGGTAGCCTGGAGGATTCAGCCCTGACTGCCCTGCCAGAGGCAGTAAGGACGGTGATCCTGGCTGCAAGAAAACCTTCCACCCAGCAGTCCTATGCCCTGAAATGGAAGAGATTTGGCCTCTTCCTTGACCAAAAGGGCTTGTCTCTGGATCAAGTGTCCACTCCAGTGGTGCTGGAGTTTTTGTTGGCACTTTTGGATGAGGGGCTGTCCCTCACATCCATCAAATGCTACCTGTCTGCCATTTGTGCCAAATACCAGTTCGGGGGAAGGGTTTCTTTCTTCAAGGACCCTTTGGTGAAAGGGTTCCTGAAGGGTTGTGCCAACCTGTATCCTCCTGTGTCGGTACCAACACCGGCTTGGAGTTTGGAGGCGGTACTCTCCGCCCTCCAATCCAAGCCCTTTGAACCCATGGCCACAGCAGACTTGAGACTATTGACTTGGAAAACCGCTTTTCTTGTGACCATCACCTCTGCCCGCCGTGCGGGCGAACTCTGTGCTTTACGGAGGGACCAGCCATTCCTGAGGTTCCACAAGGACAAGGTGGTCCTCGGGACAGACATTACTTTCTTGCCGAAGGTAGTGTCTGCTTTTCACATGTGCCAAGACATTGTGTTACCCACTCTCGCATCCAACCTGACGTCAGATGCGGAGCAACGCCTGCACTCTCTTGATGTCAGGAGAGCACTGGCGTTTTATTTGGACAGAACTGCTGCCTCCAGTCGGTCCGAGAGACTTTTCCAATGCTACTCGGAACCGAAAAAAGGGTTGCCTGTGTCTGCGCAGAGGTTTTCCAAATGGGTGGCTGGTACCATCCACCTCTGCTATGAACTGTTGGGCAAACCTCTCCCTGGCAGGGTTCGGTCTCATTCCACAAGGGCAATGGCAGCATCCTCTGCATTCCTGTCGGGGATTCCCTTGGAGGATGTCTGCAAGGCTGCTGTCTGGTCCCAACCTCTAACTTTTATCAAACATTATAGGTTGGACACCAGGGCCATCCGAGACGCAGCTTTCGGGAGGGCTGTGTTGGTTTCAGGGTTGCATTGATTGCACTACTGATAGTTTATGTTTCAGTGCTTATGTACATGTGTCACTGTTTCTACAGTCTGTTGAATGTTGGTTGCACAATGTCTATGGGACCGGTCTTGCATGACCTCTGTTCCCTCCTCAGGTTTAGCAATGTTTTGCTATGTTTGACCTTTCATGAACAAAAAGAGACTGACCCTTTTTATGGTTCAAGGTGTTTTATTGGTGCAATAAATATACCTTTGGTTTACCATAGCTTTGGTCTCAGGACACTCCCTCCGCCGCATACCTAAGCTTGTCAGTCTAAACTCATTTGTATGATTCGCAGAGACCATGAAGAAGAAGGACAGGTTGCTTACCTGTAACGGTATTTCTTCGAGTGGTCATCTGCGAATACATACAAATCCCACCCGTCCGTCCCCTCAGTGTCCTGCTCTCATTGGCTCTTTCCATCGCCTGCTTGGCGGAAAAATTGCGGAACTGAGGAAAAGAGCGGGAAGGCAGGGGCCTTATAACGGGTGGGCGGAGTTACCGCTAAAAAGTTTCTATATGTTGCAAGGTTAACTTTGCCCAGTGATTCCAGTAGGTTCCGAGCAGCACTGCGCAGGCTCAGTGAAACCCATTTGTATGTATTCGCAGATGATCACTCGAAGAAATACCGTTACAGGTAAGCAACCTGTCCATTTTAACCCCCTTTACATAACATTTTATTTTCACAATTACTTTTCCTCTTTGACAATAATTTAAGACAGAACTATCCATGTTCTGACAATATCCTACCTCAGTTTTGGCCACCAAAATTGTCATCTGATCAAATATCCAAAATGTCCAACTGTCTTAACATCTTGCCAATGTTTCAACATTCTTTCTCTTGATGATCCAGGAATATAAATCCCATCACCTTCGTAGGGAATGCCTTTCCTCACTGTCATTTTATTTATTTATTTATTTATTTATGGTGGCTTTTGTTTACTCATCCCCCTCCATGGGCTCTTCCGTGGTTTTTTGTCAACACAGCTGAAGGGAGGCCTTGTGAGACTTGAGCTCTGGTAAACACTGCTAACCCAAGCAGTTGAGGGGTAAATACTCTATTTCTTTTCATTGGCTGTCATGCTGGAGCAGTTTAGATAATGTGTCTGCTAGGAATTCCCCCCTCAGCAAATATTTTAGTTGGAAATCAAATTTGTAAAAGAATTCAGCCCATCTTATTTGTTTAGGGTTCTGTTTTTCAGGGGATCTTTAAGGCCTCCAGATTGTTGTGGTCTGTCCACACATCGAGCAGAACAGAAGTCCATTCTAACAGATGCTGCCAGGCAATTAAAGCAAGCCAAATTGCCTCATTATCCCAAATGGGCCATCTCCCCAAAATTTCCTAGATAAATAAGCACAGGGTCTCAATTTTGCCTCTTTGTCTTTTTGTCATAATACAGCCCCAACAGCAACATCCAAAACATTGACCTGCACTGTAGAAGACTCTGGGGTCAGGATGCCATGGGCTTGGAGGTGAACAGTCTCTTGAGGCATTGGAAAGCCTCCTCACACTCAGAGTTCCATTGAATTCAATAATTAGATGTTCTATTTTTGTCTTTGTCTCCCTTTTTGGTGTTAATTTTTAACAAATCAGTAGCAAGGCTATCTGCATAAAGACAGATATAAACTGGTGACAGAAGTTTGCAAACCCCAGGGAACTCTGTAACTGTTGCCTGGTTTTAGGGGCCTTACAGCCTCTTACATCTGGGACTTTGGCTGTGTCTATCTCTACCCCTTTGTTGAAAATTTGAGAACCCAAATGGTCTAGCTTGTTTTTGTGAAACTCACACTTAGAGAGCTTTGCATATAGCTGATTGTCTTTTTAACACTTTTCATACCAACTATACATGGGTTTCATAATTCTCTGAGTATACCTAAACATCATCCAGGTATACTAACAAATCTTGGTACAGAAACTCATGGAGAATCTTAGTAATTGAATGCATAAACATTCCTGGGGCTCCACTGAGCTCATATTGCATCACCAAATATTCAAAAGCTCCTAACAGGCAATGAAAAGTGGTTTTCTACTCATCGCCTTCCTTAATGTGCACTGGAAAGTATGTTTCTTTCAGATCTAGCTTGGTAAACTTTCTTCCTTTTGCCACCTATGCCAACACGTCTTTCATTAGTGACAAGGAGTATTTATAAAACATACAAATAGCATTTAACCCTCAATAGTCCGTTCACAGCCTCAAAGAACCATCCTTCTTGTGCTAGAACAGCACCAGCACAGCCATGGATGATGTGGCTGGCCAAATGAACCCCCTTGCCAGGTTTTTATGTATAAACTCCCTAAATCTTGTCAACTGTTTGGGAGTCATAGATTGTAACTTAGCCCCTGGCACCAATTCAGTTGCATAATCTGAATTATGGTGAAGAGGGAGGATATCTCCCTAGATACCTCCTTTAGGTCAGCATATTCTCAAGGCACTTTTGGTTCAGTTACAGGAGTAGCTGGCATGGCCACGGTCAGAGCCAAGATTCCCAACCCTGCAAAGTCATTTACTCCTTTTATTTTGGGCAGTACAGCCACCATGTCCACTGCTGCCGAATCTGAGTCTGCTCCTGGCTTCAGTTTCACCCATTGTAGCACCCTTGTGAGGAGTGCCCAGTGATCCTGGCACCATGGACCCAGTCAGTATGGGGGTTATGGAAACTGAGCCAGTCCAGTCCCAACACAAGGTATGAGCCACTGTAGGAGCCACCACACACTGTAATTTCTCTATATGCTTTCTCACTTCCAACCGTACAGGCTCAGTCCAGTACCAAGCAGAGTTGCTAGCCATCTGGTGGCAATCCATTTGAGTAAATCTGATGGCTTGTACTATCTCTTCTACCCATAGACTCAACCCAGTGACTACAGGAGGGTTGATCAGGTATCTGGTGCAACCCAAGTCTGCCATTCCAGATTCTCCCTCCCTTGGTCTCACGTGTATGAAAAACACATCCACTCACTTCAACTTCAGGCTGCCCTTTGTCATAAGCCTGCTAATTAGCCCTGGTTATATCAGGCTCCATTTGCTTCCTGAACATTATTCTTCATATCTGTTGTCACCCAGTCAGTTTCCCACATTGTCCCATGATGGTGCATGCTCACGGCCGCACCACCATTGGGGATAATGGAATTTAATGTCCTTTAAAGAAAGAATGTTCTAACAGGTGTGGATTTTTAAAGGCTATTTCTAGTCCAGCAATGTAGCAATTAATTTTCAGTATAACTATTGGGGGGGGGGACCATATGGAACCTTATTTAAAGAATTACTAGAAACATCCAGTTCCATTTGATCTGTTCAGAGGGTAGTTGATCTCACACCTATTTCTACATATCATGTGATATTAGGAGTGGGGACCATGCTCAAGCATTTCTTTCTGACTATAAGAAAATAAATGTATTTCAAGACAAGGTTAATGTGCTGGCAGGTTAAAAAAAAGTGTGCCAAACACATCTACCTGGGCTTTTTATTCTCAGAATGAAGACAGCCCTGCATAACATATTTACTACAAGACACAGTAATGTTTTTGGGAGAACTTTCAGCTGTTTTTGTCTAATGTGTTTTGAGAAAAGGCCCTCAGTTTAAAATTGAAATTTTGGAGCATGAATATTTTCAGGAGAATTGTAAAATTTTACTCACAAGAAGTTTTTCCTTATTCTCCATTTCCCTCAGATCTCATTTGATGCACCAGCTCAGTCTGTCTCTTCACTTTTTGTTATCCATTTGAGAAGTGTCACAACTGCAGTTATCTATTCTGTGGCTCAAGTTCTCATTTTAGTAGCATTTCTAGATTGAAGAGCAGTCAGTGGACACAGACAAACTTCATAAATAAAATTTATAACAAACTAAAGAATACTCTAATTTAAATGTTGCATATGTCCATATAAGCAACAGGATTCACTTTCTTTTTGTGATGTTTTGAATTATAGTTTACTTGCAAGATTCTTTGAGACAACTCCATTTGAGCCATGGACAACAAGGGACAAAGTTGACCGGGTAGGTGCCGAATTGCAGAATACCTGTATTTATTACTTACATGTGTACATAACAACAAAATGAGTGAACAAAAATAAAAATACAGTCATTTAAAAGTATGAAAATGATTTTAATGTAACATTGTATTTTGTATTAAATACAGACCATCTGCTAGGTGTGTGCTTTGTTAATGTTTTGTTATTCAGAAATCATGAGGGTGTTTAGTATCCTAACATGAGACTCTTCTGAAGTACAGTGACAAGTCCAGCAAGGTGTCTGAGAGCCACCTGGGACATTCACTGAATTACAGTGTGAGGGAGGAGGCTGGCCATGGTCCAAGGGAAGTAGTGGTATCTGGCAGCAGGTAGTCTTAAGTGGGGGTTGAAGGGTGGAATATTGGCAGGGAATTGAAAAGGTGAAGCAAGAAAGTAGCAGGGGGGCATAGGGTGGATGGACCAGAAACAGAATGGGACGTTAAGAGGATAAGTTTTGAAAGAACAGGAAGGAGCAAGAAATGAGATGCAGTAGGTGCAATGTGCAGGGCAAGAACAAGGTGAAAGACAAAAGTCTTGGTGAAGCAGGGGATGAGCCCAGGGAAGCAGAGGCTCATGAAGCCGGTGGCACTGCAGATGGAAAACTGAGTCCAGGCTAGAGTTGGGAATACTCAAGAGCTATCATTCTTTTTGTGGCACAACAGACCAAAATTTCTGGGGCGTTTGGGAGTGAACTTCTGCCTACTTCCTAACTGGTGAATATATTCTACTATTTACTGTACTAAGCCTAATCCACATTGTCAATTTATCAATTTCAGCAAGTTCAATTCATTTGTATTTTAAATATATTCTACTATTTACTGTACTAAGCCTAATCCACACTGTCAGTTTATCAGTTTCAGCAAGTTCAATTCATTTGTATTTTAAATTACCATATATACACAAGCATAAGTCGACCCTCATGTATAAATCAAGGGTATGTTTTGGGGGCAAAATGATGGATTTTAAGATGATCTGTGGATCGGTCGAGTGTAAAATTTGGAGGCTCCTTCAGAGTGTATATGCGAGCAGCAATCATTACGAGGCTTCAGTGTTTCAGCCTTCACTCCCAAGACATCGAAGTGTGCAGGAGGGAGAGGGACTGTTAAACAAACAGCAAACAATCAGTGACCAAGTACTGTATCTGCTTGGCTCAGGACAGAAAGGAACTGCATGGGAAATCTGAAAGAGCTGCTATCACATTACCATACTGACCCATAAATAAGTCAACCTAGGATTTTGTGGTCAATTTTTGGGCATAAATTTTTAGACTTACAGACAAGTATATATGGTACATTCCATTTGAAGCTGTCAAATTTGCAAAAAACAAGTTGTTTTCATTCAGGCTGCTGGATACAGTTGTAAATAAAGTCACTGTCCCCCCCCCCCCCCCCCCCAGTTTAATTTAGCTTAAGGCAGTTCACCATTGGAAGTGCACTCTTGTTTTATTAGTAGCAAGTTAATGTTCTGGTTGCCATTTTTATCTCTTACTTTCTCTAGAGCATGTGGTATACTGCCAGAATAGGGAAAGTGTGGCCCCTATACCCTATTTTTGAAACCCCGTATCAGTCCCGGAGCCTTGCTCCAAATTTCTCACCAATTTTGGGATGGGAAGATTTCCATACCAAAATCACACCAGAACATTTGTCCACAGTAGTGGGAGTTTGCCCCTCCCACCTATATAAATCAGCCAAAAATGGTAAATGAAAATGGACTAACATAATTCCAGTGCACACAAACATGATGGTACTTTGCACACAGAGTGGTCATGGGTACAAAACCTATCACAAGTCCACCCACAGTTGCCAATCCTTGGTTTACTGGAAAAGTTAGAAAATAGAAGTTAAATGTAGTGTTGTTGTTTTTTGTCCATATTTCTGTCTGCTTTCTGTGGCTCCATTTAAAGAATTCTTTTTAAAAAGACCTCTCTGTGCCCAGAGGAGCACAAATGTCCATTTCTCAAGCCATAAAGCAAACCTTTGGGACAGTAGACAATAATATAGCAGTTCATTTTGCAGTGTTGAAGTCAAATCTCACTTTCGTATCCAAACTGTTAGCCATACCTAACAATAGCTCTTGACCTGTTAAATAATCTTCTGTTAATTATCATCCTCGTTCAAGTATTTTACAACTTTGTTAAGATTGATATGATACCATAATCTATTACTTATTTCTCCCTTAAAGTTCCACATCACAGACATGAGATTCCCTAATCTTCCTGGATTGGAGGACTTGGGTGTTGTTCCAACTCCTGTAGAGCAGAAAGCCATTGAAGTCTTGCGGCGTCATCGTAAATATCGCTGGCTGGAAGCTGAGCTTGAGGAAGCAAAACCAGCTACACCTGTTAGTAACATGTAATTATTGATTTCTGCAACTTTTCAAGTTGAAGTTACACTGAGATTACTTGTGTGAAGAAATCTGTAATACAAGTTAATTCCCTAAATAAATCATGTAGCCTTTATCTTACTACTGTCATTGGTGGGTGTTTTTTTCCCCCCAAGTCTGAAATGTAAATATGATTCTTCTACACATGCTGAATATGTTTATATTGATGAACATTACTACTCACTTCTCCTACACTATCCTACAGTAGTAGGATTTTTGCTGGTGGTAGTTGATAAAGAAAGAGAACATTGGATTGTACTGAAAAGTAAATGTGTGCAGCTGCAGTAAAAAAAAAAAAAGACGAATTCCATTTTGGGCAAATTAGAAAAGTGAATCAATACAATACAGTACTTTATACAAGCCATTTACATTTCTAGTCACCAAATCTGAAATATAAGAATGTGCACAACCGAGGCCGAAAAACTGTGAGTTTTATACCTATAACCACTAGTTCCAGTCTAGTTGTTGCAACCATTAATTGTTCTATCAATATTGTTAACTTCTTTTAGACTATATGGAATGTCCTGTTTGTGTTTTTTAAAATACATTTTGATTCTACCTAATTCAAGGTGACCCTGCTACTATATGTGGATGTTATCTCTATTTTAGCACAGAGCTGGAGCCCTCCAAATGTTTTAGATGACAATTCCCATAATCTTTTACTGGTTGAATCTATACTGGATACTGTTTTTGGGAGCCTAAGTCCAAAACAAATGGAACGTCAAAAGTTTCTCACTTGTACTAGCAGCACAGTAACTCTCTCAATTACTGCAGAGGTAAAAACTGACCTAAAGTCCCCTTATTTATCTGGATAGGGATTTGAATTATAGTGTCCCTGGTTCAAGTCTTTTTAAATGTAGTACAGTGGAGCCTTGTTATACACTGGGGTTTGGTTCCAAGATCTCCTGTGTATAACAAAATCTGTGTATGCTCAAGTCCCATTGAATATAATGACATAGCAAAATGGTGTCCCTTATAAAAAATGGAAAATTGAGGTTTGATCAATGAAATTTATACTTTTTTCGAACATTTTCAAACCATGTATGTTTGAATTTGTGTATAAAAAATCCGTGTATAAGAAGGGCCGACTGTAGTGAGTGTTTTCATCATTAGAGACTAAGGCCGAAAACAGATGGATCAGGGCTGTAGCAACCGCATTCCATCTAATTGCTGCACCACAGGAGCGTTCCCATGCTGCCTGCCATCTGGTTGGGCAAGCGGTGTGACTCCGGCTTGGGATAGAGTCAGGGTGTGCGGCATGTGGTCACCACACCCCACACCACCCCCAAGGCAGCTCTTATTGCCAGTCTGTTTTGTCCTGTAGTTTTTCATGGGCATAAAAGACCAAAATGAATGCCAGTTAAGTTGCAAAGGTTGCATCATGTTTGTCAAAGGGTTAAAGTCAGCACACTGGGAAATGTTTAGATGTGTGTGTGTCTGACCATGAGCATCCAGCACTGAGAAGGACAAGACTGATTATACACAGCTCATGCTCATAGGCTCAAGGACACTCTGGTGCCTGCGTACACTAAACCTGGATGATGAAATATGTGTCTGGATTGCACAGGAGGACACTTTAGAGTGTGGGACAGGAAGTGATTGAGTTTGGGAGACCGCATGGTCTGAAGGCTATATAAACTCAAGGGCTTCCAGTAATTGCTTGTGGGTTGGAGTAGGAGTTGGTATTTGTGTGATCTCTATTATAGCATTGGTGATAGCACTCTGTAAATAAAGATAGCACTTCAGGAGACTTGGCTTGTCTGGTCGTTAATTAGCTGAAGCCTGGCATCGGTTGCTGAGAGTCCCCAGAGATTCCTGCATTCCTTCAGTTCCTGGAAGACATCCAGTTGCTGTTATCTCTACTGAAGGCTGTAAACCACGTTTCTTAATTTGCCAGTTATACTCTGCTATATGCCAGCATTGGTTATAGGGCTCAGATGAGTTGCTGACAATGTTATCATCTAAGGAGTCTGGGAAATAGTGTTTTGTGGTCAGTTGTTGATGAGGAATATGATCATGAGCTCTTAGTTGTCCTGGCTCATGTTTTTTACACACTCACAGACCATTGCTAGGAAAGAAGCAATTTACTCAGAGGTCTCGCAGATAATGGCAGCTAAAGCAGGGGCAGTAAATTCCTTGAGAGCAATCTTACTTGTAAGGGTCCATTTTAGATGGAAACGCATAGAAGAGAAGTCAAGCTTATCTGAAATTCTGAGTGTCAAACAGGGTTGTCAGCCAGTCCAAGAGCCAGGTAAGGTTGTCTGTAGCCCAGAGGTCAATATTTTAGGAATCTAGAGCAAAATCACAAGAAGACCAGACCAGACCCAGAAATCTGACAGTTGTTTCCAGAAGGGAACATGGGTCACAGCTGTCTCTTAAACTGGCAGAGCACTTTTCCTGCTGTTTGGCAAAGAGCCTCATAGATGGCCTTTGATCAGCTTTGTCCTTTGTTCATTGGGTCCTCATCTGATGGCTCCTGTTGTTTTGGTGGTGCTTACCTTTGATCAGTTTTAGATGGGTCCTTGCTATATGCCTCCTAGGATTGCCATTCCACAGGTGTAGCAGGGGCATCTTTCACATCCTTGGTGTTTTAGTCCAGTGACACTAATAGCCAAATGTAGGTTGACATGAAAGAGTCTAAAAGCTAGGTGTCCAAGATACTAAAGTACAGTACTAAGCTACTAAAAAATAAAGACTAAATACTAAGTTACTAAAAGCAAAGGGAGTTCATGATGGATGGGAAGTTCTTAAAGTGAAATATTGAAAGTACAATTTCAAACAGTTCCAATGTGGATGAAAAATGTTAAACAAATCAGAATTGATGTCTAAAGAATTTTCTCAACTGAGCTAAGATTTAACATGCAAGAAATGGAAAGGGATCATGAAGGAGAAATTCAAAGGAACAGCAAGCATGTGTACAAAGGAAATCAGAAAAGCTAAAATGCAGAAGGAGCTCAGGTTTGCTGGAGAGGTGAAAAACAATAAAAAGGCCCTTTTTGGTTATGTCAATAACAAAAGGAACAATAAGAAAATGGTAGGAGCACTGCATGAAGAAGGTGGCAAAATACTAATAGGGCAAAGAAACGGCAGACTTACTCAACACCTTTGCTTCAGTCTTCTCCCAAAAGGAGAACAGTGCTGAACTTCAGGAAAATGGAGCAGATGATGCAGTAGGTAAAATGCTACACAGAATAGGTAAAGAGGTAGTAGAGCAACCTGTCTAATGCTGCGACCCCCTTGAGGCTGGAAGCCCTGCCCCTTCTTCCAGCTGGTGGCCTCCCTGATTGGTTGGGAGGCCAGGAAGTGATGGCACTTCCAGCCACCTACAAGCCCCAGCGGAGAGGGAAGCAGACCCTGTCCAGTCGGCCCTCGGTATCCGCGGGGATCTCTTCCAGACGCACACCTCCCCCCCCCCCCCCCCCGATACCAAAATCTTCAGATGGTCCCTGGTGCCCAGAGATTCCTACCCAAGTCTACCTTACTCCCCTGAGGCTGCTTCTCAGCCTGGCTGATGTCAATCGTAGATAAATTTAAATTTTAAATACTGACTTGAGCATCCATGTTTTTTGTACCTATGGGGATCCTGCAACCAAACCCCCATGGATACCAATGGCCCACACTGAGATGCACATTTTGAATTTTGAACAATTTAATGTTGAAAGTATGAATATTTTTTAGATTTGGGATACTTATAAGTATCCATTTCAACTTCAAATTTAATGATTACAGTACTAGTGGGAGGGATTATCTGGGGACATGTGAGACATATAACCAATATGCAGATGGCATTCCTACTGATTCTTTTATTAGTTGATAACGTATACTAATTCTGTTCTCGGATGGAAGTAGTTGACAAGGAAAAAGATCTTAAGGTCATGGTGGACACTTGAATGATTATGGGGAAAATATGGGTTCCATGAGGAGCCTGCCCAACTGCCCACCCTCAGGTCGACCCCAACTCATGGTGACCCTGTGGATGAGACATTTTCAAGGCTCCCTATCTTCCATTGCTCACTTAGGTCCTGTAAATTCATGCCTAGGACTTCCTTAATAGAGTTGATCCATCTAGCACGCAGTCTTCATCTCTTTCTACATCCCTACAACTTCCCTAGCATTATTATCTTTTCCAATGAGTAATTCCTTCTCGTGTCACCCCTCAGTGAAACTGGGGACAATCAGCCCATCATTTTAGGATACAATCTGCCTTTCCATGGGTCCCATTGTATTATTATTGATATACTATTACACTATTTTCAACATAATAATGTTAAAAGATACCAGAAAATATTATTTGCTTACATTTTTCAAAAGAACAAGATATTCTTGAACACTATTTTTTAAAATAATAATAAAATCAAATAATTAGATCTTGCTGAGCATTAATTTTTACCAGCTTGCAAATAATTATGTTGTGTGAAATAAGTCTTATGATTAGCAACTGCATTGGAAATCACTGGTTGAAAATAATTTTTGCAGTATATAGTTCATATTACACTTCCTTGTCGTCTGCCAGTTTTATTTTGTACATCCTGCAGTTTTTCTCTACAAGAATTAAGTCCATTCATAATTGATGGACAGTTCTCTCTGCAGAATGACTATACAATTATGAAAAACACTGTGACTCTCTGCAATATTTTTAGTCAGGAATATAATTAAACTTCATATTTCAGTCTAAAAGTCAATGTATAAACTACATATAAACTAATTTTCCTTTGGTCTTTACAATCACACAGGATGGAATGTTGAGTTTAATGCTGCATCAACCGTGATTGCAGAAAGCTACAACCAATTACAAAGTGACTAGGTTCAACACAGTGGGGTTCTTGTGTGGTATAGAAGGAGCCAGTATACATTTGGTATGAATGCAGAAAAGGCTCAGAAGTCAACTTCCTAAGAATTTCTGTTTCTAATCCTTAAAACTGTAATACAGTAGAGTCTTGGTTATCTGACGTAATCGGGTGGGCCGATAGTCGGATAACTGAAAATGTCGGATAATCCTCCGGATTATCCGACCTTGAAAAGTGAAGCCGAGAGGGAGACGCCTCGGTTAGGGCCTAGGCCTCTCCTTCTCGGGCCTTTCCTCCCCTCGAACAAGCTCTTCAGAGTCCATTCGGGGGAGGAAAGTGAAGCCAAAAGGGAGAGGTCTCGGCTTGGGCCCAGGCCTCTCCTTCCTGGGCTTTTCCTCTCCTCAAACGGGTTCCTTGGAGTCCATCGGGGGGGGGGGTAAAGTGAAGCCAGGAGGGAGAGGCCTGGGAAGGAGAGGCCTGGCCCCAAGGGGTGAGGAAAGGCAAGCCGTCCTTCTTCCCCAGAGGTCCGGAAAGGAGAGGGCCGGCAAGGGAAGGCCCCTGGGCCCGTGCTGAGGCCTTTCCCTCCCGGCTTCACTTTCCCTGCCCCCTTGCCCATTGCGGCCACCATGTTTGGGGGCATATCTGGGGGGAGAGGCTTGGATAATCTGGAATGTCGGATAAATGAATCTCGGATAACCGAGACTCTGCTGTATAGGGAAATGTAAGGTTGCCTGAAGGTGACTCCAAGAGGAGATCATTCCTTGGTTGCAATCACTTTGCAGGTAGAACCAGGGCTAATCCACTTGGTTGAGAAGGTGGGAGAAGTTCTTTTTTATTTATATACCTTGATACTTATCAGATTGGCCTGCCATCAGTAATAATATTTGAGTATAAGGGTGGGCAATTAAGCCAGGGAGCAGTCAGAGGTTAATGATGAGAGGAAGATACAGAGTGCGTATACAATTATATTACCATAGAGAGGGCAAAGCCCGGTGTGATAGTTACCCCAAACTTTTCCTCATATCAAATAATGTGGATAGCCTTGGCAACAGGCCTTCTGGGTTAAAAATGCTACTACACAATGATAGGTCAATAAATGGCGGGGGAGCACTATAATTAAGAACCTGATCTGAATTGGGCATGGTGACCTGGCTTGTATTACAGAGACCTGGCTGGATGAAACTGGGTGCAGGTTACCTTCTTACTACTCTGCTCACCTTGGTTCTCTATGGAACACCACCCAACTGCTCAATAGTCTCCCTTCCTGAGTTGGCTGAATTAGTTGGAATCCCCCTAACTCAGTGGTCCCAAACTGTGCTCTTTAAAGGATTTTGGACTTAAGCTCCCAGAATCCCAGACTATTGGCCAATATGGCTGAGGCTTCTGGGAGATGGTCTAAAATCTCTTAAAGGGCACATTTTGGGGGGATTGCCTTAGTTTGTTGTATTAGGGACTTGAACATCCATGCTGAAACCACTGTGTTAGGAGCAGCTAAGGACTTCATAGAATAGCATTACAGAGTTGGAAGAGACCTCAAGGGCCATCAAGTCCAACCCCCTGACATGCACAAATATACACTCAAAGCATGCCTGACTTGCTATCCAGCCTCTGTTTAAAGACCTCCAAAGAAGGAGACTCCACCACTCTCCAAGAGAGTGTGTTCCACTGTCAAACAGCCATTACACCCACGAAGTCCTTCCTAATGTTGAAGTGGAATCTCTTTTCCTGTAGTTTCAATTCATTGCTCTGGGTCCTATTTTCTAGAGCTGCAGTAAACAAACTTGCTCTGTCTTCAGCATGTCGTTGTTAAACACAATCAAAACCAATCCTATGGATGACTTCCTGTTTTCCACTGCTCTGATTAGATCCTGTAAATTCATGCCTGTTACCATCTTAAAGAGTTCATGCATGTAGCATGCAGTCTTCCTCTCTTTCTACATCCTGCCACCTTTCAAGCATTTCTCTTTTCCAATTAGTCATTCCCTCTCACAAGGTGACTAAACTACAACCATCTCAACTTTATCATCTTGGCTTCCAGGGAGATTTCAGGGTTGATCTGTTCTAGGACCCATTTGTTTGTCTTTTGGGCTGTCCACAGTATCCTCAGCATTCTTCTCCAACACCATATTTCAAATGAATTGATTTTCGTTTTATCCATTTCCCTCACTGTCCAGCTCTCACATCCATATAAGATAATTGGGAAAACAATGGCTTGCATGATTCTAACTTTCATTCCCAGTTATACATCTTTACATTTTAGGATACTTTCTAGTTCTTTCATAGCTGCCATCCCCATTCCCAGTCTACTGATCTCTTGACTGTAGTCCCACATTCTGATCACTGTTTGACCCAAGGTATGGAAAATATTATACTGTTTTGATTTCCTCATTGTTTAGTTTGTATTTGTGTATGTTTTCAGTATGATATCCCTTCAAATATTTCAACAGGGCGATTATGTCACCTTTTAACCTCCTCTTCTCCAGGCTAAACATACTAACCTAGCTAAGCTTACTACCAGCTACTATACCTTATAGGGTATAGTTTCCAGACCTTTCACCATTTTGTTGGACATGGTCCAACATATCAACATCATTTTTGAATTGTGGTGTCTGGACAGAATATTCCAGGTGAGGTCTGACCAAATCAGAATAGAGTGATACAATTACTTTTTTTGATCTAGACACTTCTGTTGATGCAACCTAGAATCACATTGGCTTATAAATTCCCTGCCTTCCCACTCTTTCCCCAGTTCCTTCTTTCTGCCGCATTGGCTGCTTTAGGAACTTCGCTACTGGAATCCGCTTGTTATTCTCTGGAAAATCTTGACCTCGACTTGCTTGACCATTCTTGATTTGACTCCCCTGTATATTGTTGACCAATCTGTTCGTTCTTTGACTTCAATTTGGATTCTGATTTGGCTTATGATGTCTCCGGCTCTGTTCAAAAAGTGCAACGTGTGGTGGTAAGATCCCTGGACAGGATGCCCACTCTTCATGCCTTCTTTGCCTGAGTGAGGGCCACAACACCAAGACTTGTGCCTTTTGCAAATCTTTTGGCTCCCCAGGCCAGAAAGAATCGCGATTCTTACCTCAAGGCTGCCTTGTACCAGAAGGCTCTCCTTCCTCCGTCAGCCTCCCGCTCTGCTTCTGCACCTGCGGCTATAGAGTCCACTGAGCCAAGTGCCACCGCCATTTCTGTCCCTGAAAGGGATGTTGCCCAAAGTCCAAGTCTTCCAAAAAGGACAAGACTAAGCACAAGGACTCGAGCTCCAAGAAGGATTCAGTCCATGACAAGGATTCGAGCTCCCTAAGGGAATTGAGCTCTAAATCCTCCTCCAAAAGAGGCCTGTGGATTCAGGAGAAGGTTCTCCTCATGGCTGTTCTCACTCCAAGACTCCTGAGGGCGCTCAGTTGGGTTCCAAGGACCATGCCACTGCTTTGGTACCCAGACGGGACTCGTTGGTACTGGTTGAACCCGAATCTCTCCAGGCCTGTCGAACACCGGTTTCGACTTCCTCTCCTCCTGCTACGTTAGCTTTCCACCAGATCTCTGATGAGGAGGGTGATGCTGCCATTCTGCCAGCCATGTCACCCTGTGGAGGCTCTTCCCAAAGTCATCGATCTCCCACACCAGTTCCTCAGGTTCAAGTCCACCAGGCAGAGGTTCACCAGCCTCCTCGTTTTCTTCAGAAGGGAGAATCTGGCTACTTCTGCAACAGCGAGACGGACAGGTATTACATATCTATCGGTCATGATACTATCTGTCATCGCTTTGGCCAGAAATCCACAGTTCCACCAATGGCAAAATCCACTTTACTACCAACGGCTTCAGTACCCTTTGCTTCTTCGGTACCAAGATCTCATCCCACTGTGGCCGCTTCTACCCAGACGTTACCCTCTTCTCTTCACTTCTCAAGCAGTGATGGCTGATGACGTCTTGGAATCAGACCATGACGTGGCCCAGCATGGAGACTCTCGTGCGTCACACGCTGAGTCGGGCTCAGGAGCTTTTTCAGCCAGGTGTTTCGTCTTCCACCGATGACGTCCATTCCTTCGCAGAGCACATCATTAAGATGGGTAACGCGTTGGACCTTCAGATCACTCACATGGAGGATGAGGCTGCCGACCCTATTGAGAGGCAAGTCCACGGCAAGGTTCCGAATCCAGCTTCCATTCCCTTGCTGCCTTCCTTGGAAAAGTTATCCAAACGCTCTTGGGATGCACCGGCCTCTGTGGCGCCCACGACCAGGAAGATTGAATCCTTGAACAGGATTTCTCCATCCAAATCTTCTTGGCTGTTTGCCCATCCCAAACAGAACTCGGCAATTGTTGAAGGTTCTCAGCAGTCCTTCACACCGAAGACTTCCACGTTGCCTGCTGACCAAGAGGCTAAAAGGGTGGATGGCCTTGCAAAGAAAGGCTATGCTTCCTCTGTTCTTGGACTCAAACTGACCAATTACAATGCCTGTATGGGAGCCTACATACAGTTTCTGATGGAGAGGATCTCCCCTATCATCCCCAACATCCCGGATGACAGCACACTCTATTGGGAGCTGGCTAATTACCTCAGCCTGGCACTCCACTGACTGTTCAGCCAAATCTATGGCGGCTGCCATTGCTTTGAGGAGACATGCATGGCTTCGTTTCTCAGATCTAAACCTGAACGCGAAGGCCACCATTGAGGACGTGCCATTCATCAATGCCGGTTTGTTCAACCCTGAGACGGATGAGCGCCTGAACTTCAAGTACCGTATGAAGGCGGCTGCCAAGAAACACGGTATGTCCATGCCTTCTCAAACCATCTTTCGGAAGTGTTATGGAGGTCAGCGACAGTGGTATGGCCAGGGCCAGTGGCCCTTTCAACATGACTGCCAATGCCAACAACAGGAGCACCAGAGACAGCACTGCCAATCCCAGTCCGCTTCTTCTTTTGGCCACCGCCAGCCTTCTGCTCGGTACTGAAAGAACTACCGTAAACAGGATACCAACCAGGGCAAGAAGAGATCCTGAAGGGTCGCTGCGTGCTCCGTCGTTTCCTCCAGCTCCTCTTTCCGCAACATTTTGAGGCCCTTCTCTAATACCTGGGCCACTGTGACCTCCGACTCTTGGGTCCTTGACATCATCTATTATGCCCTTGAGTTTGAAGAGCTCCCTCCAACTGGAGCTGTTGTTTCCACTCCCCCGTCAGTCACCCTTCTCGGCAAAGTACACACTCTTTTGGCAAAGGGCGCAATTTCTCCTGTGGACCCTTTACAATCCCTCAGATGTTTTTTCTCTAGATATTTTACGGCCCCCAAGACCAATGGCAGCCTTAGACCCATTTTAGATCTGCGACTCCTGAACTCCTATTTGGCCTACCGTCGATTCCCTATGGTAACTCTTGCCTCTATTTTGACCTTATTACACCAGGGCGTGTGGTTTGTGACGATCGACCTGAAAGACGCGTACTTCCATGTGGGGATTTGAGAGAGTCACCGGAGGTTCCTGTCCTTTGCCATCAGTCTCGACAACGTCCTTCCCTTCGGCCTCTCCACAGCTCCAAGAGTCTTCAGCAAGTGTATGGCTCCAGTGGTGGCTTATCTTCACCAGCGAGGTTCCAGAGTCTTCCCCTACCTTGATGACTGGCTCATCGCGGCACCCTCTGAGGATGAATTATGGAGAGACATCGACTTCGCCTTGTCACTCCTCTCATCCTTCAGGCTCATGGTGAACTTGGAGAAGTCACATCTCACCCTAGTCAGGCAGATCAGGTTCATTGGCACCATCCTCAACTCTGAAGCCTATCCCCCTCATGACCATTTCCAAGCTCTTTGCACTGCGGTGAGGACTTGCCTTGCTCACAGACGAGTAAGGGCCAGCGATGTCCAAATAGCCCTAGGGCACATGGCCTACACAATGTTCGTGACTGCATGGGCAAGGCTGTGGTTTCAGCCCCACCAGTCATGGTTCCTGTCGGCCTTCAATGCAGTAATGGACCCCCAGTCCAAGTGGGTCATGGTCCCGAGGCCAATTTCCCACTCGCTCCGCTGGTGGCTCGACTCCCAGAACGTTTGCATCGGCGTGCCTTTTTCACCATCTCAGCCTCAGGTCACCCTAACCACCAATGCATCCATGGAAGGTTGGGGAGCCCACACCTCAGGCCTCTTCATCAAAGACAAGTGGTCCCTAGATGAACAAGCTCTCCACATCAATGCCCTCAAGATGCTTGCTGTGGAAAAGGCCCTGAGAGCTTTTGAGACTAATTTGTCCAACAAGGTAGTACTTCTTCTGACGAACAACACCACAGTTATGTACTACCTCAACAAACAAGGGGGCACCAGGTCACAGACCTTGCTCAACATCATGCTCCGCATCTGGGAGTGGTGCATTCTGAGAAGGATTCTGCTCCAAGCAATCCACTTGCCAGGAGAAGAAAACGACTTGGCCGACCAGCTCAGCAGGTCTTCCACCACCTGCCACGAGTGGATGCTCCATGCTGAGACAGTCGACGACCTCTTCAGTCAGTGGGGAACCCCACAGATCCACTTCTTTGCGACCACTTTCAACAGCCATTGTCCCCAATTCTGCTCCCGATCGCGCAACGACAACTCCCTCAGAGTTCATCTTTGCTTGGTCAGGAGAGATGCTTTACGCCCATCAATCAGGATATACAGCAGGAGTTGGCCCTTTTGACACCTCTGGTCAGATTCTGACTCAGGTTTGAGCAGACAGAAATGAAACACACCCCAAGTCTAACAGTGCCACCAAATCCATACTATTCCCCCATTAGGGTTTCTTAGCTTGACTTGCCCAAGAATGACTGCTGTTCCACCACGCACCATGGGCTTTGTGTGCTTATTGACTCCAGCCTATCTTCAGCACTTTCTAAGCCAGGCACTTGTCCTATCAATACTTCCTACCAATATTGTATGGCTCACTGAACTCTCCATTGGTCCTCATCATAAAGCCATTTGTCAGGTCACAGTGTTGCTGCTAATGCCGATCTACAAGGTAGAAGCCCCCTTCCCAATGTGCGCATCCAAATCCAACAGGCATACGGCTTTTCACCATTCCCTTTGAAGAGGTGGTGCCATCCTCCCAACCATTCTTGGTGGCCTAAGGAGTCCAGAGGTCACTAGAGGCAGCTGCCCCCAGTGGAGAATGAAGTAATACCTCCATTCCTCTCTTAATGCATAAAGTTCCCTTTTCCACTTCACTTTCTAAAATCATTGGTTCATCTTCAAATGGTTCTTCCTTGAAGGAATTTGCTAACTTTTCATTTATTTTGTATTGGATTTATACCTGGCCTTTCCCCAAAAATGAGATTCAAGGGTGTTCTTTTATATAGTTCTACAATTTACTCAATGAAATCAGTCCCAGGCAGCATCGGCAAACCCAAGCTCCAAGACACTTGCGACTTCTGGCTGTCTTAGTTAACACCTTCCCAGGATGGATTGCAATCAGTGAAGAGGGATGTGGAGGCAAGCCCTCCCCAAGCACCATACCTACTTCCTTCCTGCTTCTTGGGAACATACCAGTTGTTCCTTCCAAGTCAGGAAGAACAGAGAAGTACATATCAAGAAAATATATATAAGCAATTTCTGAATAAAGGGAATTTTTGAAGGGGATATTATAGATATGACCTTACTTACTGTAACCTGGATGTACCACAGCAGAATAAGTCTCAATTAGTTGTTAAAAATGGGGAACTTTATACCACGCTATCAATCAAAAATCTAGCACACCTGTATAACACAACCTTAAGCCATTTATCATGGGATGCTATCCTGTAAGTATTTATATCCACTTGGAATCAAATATTAACTGTTACATATGATCATGTAGAGGTTCAAATATACAAGAATGCAAGCCAAGAACAGATAAAAGGTAAAGTTACAGTGTTTCAATCCAGTTAAAGCTTTCATTCAAACCAAAGGGTTTCTGTGTCTGTAAAGTAAAAATCCAGATGAATTCTCTTCTTCAGAATTTCCTCTCCAAATTAACCCCAGAACCAGACACTTTCTCAATTGTCCAGAATTTAATGTCCTTATCAGAATGTTGGAACTGTACAAAGTGCTGGATCATTGGTGCAGTAGTTCTCTGGTTCCTTATGCAGCTCCTGTGTTCAAAAATCCTCATCTTGATTTTACAGGTAGTCATGCCAATGTAGAGAAGGTTGCAAGGACAGGAGGAATAGCCTTATATGTCACGGACATTTACACCAGTGAAGAGATCCAGGACATCAATCCTGGAAGCCAGGTGGAGAGCATCTGGATAAAAATTAAAGGGCAGGGAAACAACAAGGATATTATTGTGGGAGTCTACTACAGACCCCCAAGTCAGACTGAGGAACTGGATGATGACTTTCTAGAACAGATGACCACACACTCAGAAAAGAGAGATGTAGTAGTGATGGGTGACTTCAACTATCCTGATATTTGCTGGAAGGCAAACTCAGCCAAATCCTCAAGGTCTAGCAAATTCCTCAGTTGCCTTGGAGACAACTTCATTGTCCAAAAGGTGGAAGAGGCAAAAAGGGGATCAGCTATTTTGGATCTGATCCTAACCAACAGGGATGACATAGTTAATGGAGTGCAAGTGGTGGGATCTTTAGGTGGGAGTGACCATGTTCTCCTGGACTTTATTATACAATGGAAAGGAGAAGCCAGGCATAGTCAGACACGCATCCTAGACTTTAGGAGAGCAGATTTTGGTAAACTTAAAGAAATACTAGGTGTGATCCCATGGTCAGCAATATTAAAAGAGAAGGGAGTTCAAAAACCGCTATGATCTATTTGGAATAGCAGTTTATAAATAAAACATTATTATTATTATTATTATTATTATTATTATTATTATTATTATTATTATGGATGGGAGTTTCTTAAAAGGGAAATACTGAAGGCACAATTTCAAACAGTTCCAATGAGAAAGAAAAATGGGAGATGTCTCAAGAAACCAAGATGGATGACTAAAGAACTTTCAACTGAGCTAAGATTCAAAACGGACATGTATAAGAAATGGAAAAATGGAGAAATCACCAAAGAGGAATTCAAACAAATAGCGAGCCTGTGTAGGGGTAAAGTCAGAAAAGCCAAGGCACAGAATGAACTCAGGCTTGCTAGGGAGGTTAAGAACAACAAAAAAGGCTTTTTTGGATATGTCTGCAGCAAAAGGAAGAAGAAGGAAATAGTAGGTCCACTGCGTGCAGAAGATGGCAAAATGCTAACGCAGGGGTAGGCAACCCTTTTGAGCCGGGGGCCGGATTGCTGTCCCTCAGACAACTGGGGGGGGCCGAAGCCAAAAAATAAATAATTAAATAATTTTTAAAAAAATTAATTACATAAATAAACCGGGACAAATGTAGGACAAAATTTTCAAATGGAGGGCACTTTTTAAATAAAAAATGGAGGGCATGTGAAAAAATTTGCTGATTTTTTAAAAAAATGTTAAGATAAATGCATGTTTCTGAGGCTTCTATAGACAATTGCCCCACCATGCCCCTCGTGTGAGATGCCAAAGGCCCCAGTGGCAATCGGCGGCAGGACCGGGCTGGGGCCGGTCCCAAGGCCTTGCCGGGCTGCATTCGGCCCGCGGGCCTCAGGTTGCCTACCCCTGTGCTAACGGGACAGAGAAAAGGCAGAATTACTCAACACCTTCTTTGCCTCTGTGTTCTCAGAAAAGGGAAAGGGTGCTCAACCTGAGGATAATGGAGCAGATAACAGAAAAGATGAATTTCAGCACAGAATAAGTAAAGAGAGAGTACAGGAATAGTTGTTTAACCTAAACGAATTTAAGTCTCCAGGACCAGATGAACTACATCCAAGGGTATTAAAAGAGCTGGCAAATGTAATATCAGAGTCATTGGCAATCATCTATGAGAACTCCTGGAGAACAGGAGAGGTCCCAGCAGACTGGAGGAGGGCAAATGTTGTCCCCATCTTCAAAAAGGGGGGAAAAGAGGATCCAAACAATTATCATCCAGTTAGTCTGACATCAGTACTAGGAAAGATTCTGGAGCAGATCATTAAACAGAGAGTCTGTGAACATCTAGAAAGCAATGCCATAATCACAAAAAGTCAACATGGATTTCAGAGAAAGAAGTCATGCCAAACAAACCTTATCTCTTTCTTTGATAAAATTACCAGCTTGGTAGATGAAGGGAATGCTTTGGATACAGTATTTCTTCTTCGTGGTCTCTGCGAATCATACAAATGGGTTTCACTGCGCCTGCGCAGTGCTGCTCGGAACCTACTGGAATCACTGGGCAGAGTTAACTCTGCAACATATTGAAACTTTTTGGCGGTAACTCCGCCCACCCGTTATAAGGCCCCTGCCTTCCCGCTCTTTTCCCCAGTTCCTTTTTTCCGCCGCGCTAGCTGCTTCAGGGAAATTTCGCTTGCTTTGCTTGCTTGGAATCACTTTCGTTTTTTTGACCTCGGACTGTATCTTGACCATTCTTTGTCTCCCGCCCCTGGTAACTTCGGACTTTTGGACTGTTGACCTCGTTTACGGATTCTCCCACTGGCTTTGCCGACTTTGGAAATGCCTGCGCCTTTCAAGAAGTGCGACATTTGCGAAGGCAAGGTGCCCGTCCAGGACCCGCACTTCTCCTGCCTGCTGTGCCTGGGCAAGAACCATGACACCAAGGCCTGCCTGCTCTGCAGATCCCTCTCCTCCCAGGCCCGGAAAAACCATGAGTCCCGGCTCAGTTCGGCGATCGCCCTGGGGAAGGTGCAAGAGGGAGGTTCGCGGTCATCTTCTGTCCCGCCTTCGGCGCCCCCCGCCTCATCCTCTCGGGCCAGCGTGTCCAGCATCGGATCTGGGAGAGCCGCCGTTCCCAGTGTGGTGTCTGTCCTGGCCGGGACCCCTTCCACCACCTCCGATGTGGCCCGTGGCTCCAAACCGCCCAGTGCCACCGACAAACCCTCCAAGCGCCCCCACAAGTCGTCGGGGACTGAGGGTACCGAGCCGACCTCCAAACCGGCGGGAACATCGGAGGGCTCGCGTCCGAAGAAGGCCACCGAGCCGGAGGTCCATCTAGCCTCGCCTTCATCCTCCAAGGCATCCAAGGCATCGCGCCATGCTCCGAAGCCAAAGGAGCTGGCTGGGCCTGTGGAAGGGGCAAAGTCCCCAAGGCCTTCGTCGTCGGCAGCGGCCGCTGTCCTCCTCGACCTCCCGGACAATCCATTCTTCCCGGCGGAGGAGCTTCCCAGGCCTGGGAAGAAGAGGCACCACGACAAACCCGGTCGTGACTCTGCCCCTAAAAAGTCCAAGCCCTCCAAGGATCGGCCCGCCACTGACCCGGAGCCGACACCGGTAGACCGGGGGACCCCGGTACCGGACACTCCGCTGCCTCTGCCCACCATATATTTGTTTCCACGGCCACGGATGACGCCGTCTCCTCGACTCCCGTCACCGGTCGCCCTCAACCTGGCAACGACGATTGAGGCGGACCGCCCCGTGTGGCATGACATTCCCTGACTCTTCTTCGAACGCAGTCGCGCCGGTTTCGGTCTGTGTCGGGGACAGAGCTTTGAGGGCGTTCACCAGGCTGAACCCCATCCCATGGTACCGGGCCACCCGTCCAGATCGGTTCCGACCGTGTCGGTCTACGGAAAGGTCGCGGTTTTTTCACCCCGCGGCGCTTCCGGTCTTCGCCGACCTCGCTCAATCCCGGCGCGGATTCCAGGTCGGAGTGGACGGACTCCTTCTCTCTCCGACTGGACTCCGAAGATGAGCCGCTGCTTCCTTTTGAGGCCCTCGGCGAGGTGGTGCCTCTGGACCCGGCCTCTCCCCAGAGTTGATGCACAACCCGGAGAGCGTTTCCCATCGGACGAGTCGGTCCTTTACCGAGCCGTCGTCAAATGGCGAGGAGGCCCTCTGGACTTGAGCTCGGCTTCGCGGGAGGACGACGCCGGGACCCGGTTTGAGGTCGTGGTGCATGTGGAGTAGTTGCCTATCTCGCCTTGGCCTGCTCTCCTTCCCTCGCTCCAGACCTCGTGGAAGAGGTCTTGGGACTCCCCGGCCACCCTGGTTCGGCGCCCTCCGCAAGGTGTCGCGCTTACGAGGAGTGCCCGGCGAGGGGCTTTTGCCCTTGGTTGGCCGGACCACCCCAGGGCCGAACTCTGCCTCGTTCGGGGAGCCCAACACAGCTTCGTCCCGAGAGCAGGCCACCTCCCCTGTCGGACCGGGAGGGAAGGAAGGTGGACGGTCTGGGCCAAGAGGCTTATCGGGCATCGGCTCTTGGGGTCAAGGCTGCCATACACCGCCTGATGGGGGCCTCATCCAGGACCTCATGGAACGGATCTCTTCCCTCGTTTCCCGGACGGTTCAGATGGAATCCAGGGCAGCTGGTTGGGATCAGGGGACGAGGCCCCCTTCCATTGGGGTAGGTTGGCTAATACCTTCCAGGGAATATGGCGGGACTGCTCCGGGAGGGCATGTCAGCTTCCATGGCACTGAGATGACACGGCCTGGTTTGAGGGCCTCGACTCAACCGACGTGTCAGGGCGGCCATCGAGGAATGCGCTCGACGCGGGACGGGCTTTCCCGCCGGAGGGGACGACGATCCGCCTTGAACCGCAAGTTTTTCAGGTGGAAGGCGTGGGGTGAAGAGAAGCACGGGCATGTCCTCGAGACGGCCTTCCTCGTTTCCGGAGGCATTCAGCGCGTGGCAGCCCCAAGGTCAGTCCAGGGGACCTTCTCCGGGATGGCGTTCCAGCACGGGCTCCCAGAGGACACCGTTTCCCATCGCAGTTTCTTCCTCCTTTCTGGCCGTCGCCAACTTCCCGCCTCGGTACCGCAGTCCCGCCGGCAGGAACCGACAGGGGAAGAAGAGAGCCTGAAGGGCGGCAGCGCGCTTCGTCTCTCTTCACCCTCTTCTTTTTGGGACATTCTTTGAGGCCCTTTCGCTAACCTGGGCCTCCATTAAACATCGGACTGTGGTTTTCTTTCACATCGTCCGTTAGGTGGTTATGGTCCCTCGAGTTCAAGGCTCTCAACTGGGGCCTTCATGTCCACTCCCCCCTGGACCCCTTCTCAACGAATTGTGTCACTTGCTTGGTAAAGGGGCAATTTCCTTGCCGGCCCGGACCATGCCTCGGGCCTTTTCTCCAGGTTACTTCACGGTTTCCGAAGCGGATGGGGTGCTTCAGGCCCATTCTTGGACTTGAGACAATTGACTTGTTCCTTTGGACTACCGTCGCTTTTCGGATTTGGAATTCTGGGCTTTCATTTTCTGCCTCTGTCTCCACCAGGGGTCCTGTGGTTCGCGACCGTCAACCTTGAGTGAGTACGCCTACTTCCACTCGGGTCAGAGAGTTCCCCCGGAGATTCCTCTGCCTTGCTGTTCGGCTCCACCGCGTACCACTTAAACGTGCTTCCTTTCGGCTTGGCCAGGCTCCACGGAGGTCTTCAAAGTGATGGGCCCGGTGGGTGGCTCACCTTCATTTCAGAGGGCTTTCTGGTCTTTTCCCTCCTGGACGGCTGGCTGTTTTGAGGCCGATCCCCGACGAGCTGGCAGGAGGGAGTCTCTTCACCTTGCGCTTTTGGACGCCTCGGGTCTTGTCGTCAACAGGGGGGAAAAGTCCCACTTCACACCACCAGTACGGTCAAGTTCATCGGGGGCCATCTCGACTCCGAGAATTGCTTAGCCTTCCTCCCTTCCGGTACGGTTTTCAGGCCCTGACAAAATCCCTCGGGCCGTGCATCTCCCACGAAGGTGTGAGAGCCAGAGCGTTCAAGTCGCCCTTTGGCACATGGCATGCGACGGACATTCGTCACCCCTGTGGCAAGGCTTCGTCTGATCTCCATATCCTGGTTCCTCTCCGTCTTCTTCTCTCCGTTGGAGGACCCTCTTCAAGTGGTCTCCGGTTTACGGGACCGGTTGGCCACTTCCTAGTGTGTGGCTTAGACAGCTTCCACGTTTTGCCCGGGTATTGCTTTCCATCAGCCCCAGGCACAAATGGCTCTTGACAAACAGATGATCCCTGGAGGGATGGGGCGCCCACCTGCTGACCTGTTCGTTCAGGCAGGGTTGTCCGACAGGTCAATGCTCCTCACATCAACGCTTTGGAGATGCTCGAGTGGAGGGAAGGCTTTGAGGGCGTTCGAGTTTGCTGTCAAGGAGTTGGTTTTTTGAGGTGTTTTGGGGTGTTTTGGTTTTCCTCGGTTGGGATGGGCACACCACCGTTGATTGTTATTACTCACAACAAGGTTGGTACCAGATCGGACCCTGCTCGGGACCTTTCACGGCTCGCTTCTGGGATGGTTGCATCCAGGGCGGCGTCTCCTCCAGGGCATCCACTTCCCGGGGGGCAACGAGGCTGGCAGATGCCTCGCGGATTTCTCATCGGTTTGTGCCGAGTGGAGGCTCCATCCCGAGCGGTCAGCGACCTATTCGATCGGTTGGGGAACCCCGGATTTTTTGACTTCTGCGACCAGGTGGAACAGGCATGTTCCCGTTTGCTCCAGGAAGCTGATTTTCGGCGGTTCCCTCGTGAGGACGCGTTCGCTTTCCTCTGGAGGGGGGGGGGGGGTGGCTTCTCTACGGCCTTCCCTCCGTTCCCTCTCATCATCAGGTGGTGTCCAAGATGTACAACGGGACGCTGCATGCGATCTGATCACCCGTGGGTGGCCGAGGGAAGCCATGGTTCGTCATCCCTTCTCACCTTCTCCGGAGATGCTTCCTCCGTCTCGGACCCTGCCTGGACCTGCTTGTCGATTCCGGACGGACGAATTCTCCACCCGAATTGCGAGTCTGCCGCTGGTGCCTGGAGAATTAAGCCCTGGGGACTGCCCTACGGAGGCGTGTGAGGACGGTGTTCTCCTGGCTGCGGGGATGGGAAACCTGTCCCACCAGCGGTCCTGGGCCTGAATGGAAGGATTTTGCCTCTTCCGTTGACCAATAAGGGGTTGTCTCTGCACGGTGTCCATCAGTGGGTGCGTGGAGTTGGTGTATGTGCACTTTTTGGAGTGGAGGGCTGGTCCTCTCCATCCATCAAATTTGCGTACTGGTTTCTGCCATTTTGTGCCAATCCAGTTCGGGGGGAGAGGGTTTTTTCTTCAAGACCCCTGTGGTGAAAGGGTTCTGAGGGGGTGTGTGCCACTTTACCTCTCTGTGTCGTGTGGGGGGTTTACAACACCGGCTTGGAGTTTGGAGACGGTACTGTCGCCCGTCCAATCCAGCCCTTTTGAACGGATGGCCACAGCGGACTTGAGGGATGTTGACTTGGGAAAACCGCTTTCTGGTGGTTATCACCTCTGGCCCGCGTGCGGGCGAACTCTGTGCTTTTACGGAGGGACCAGCCATTCCTGAGGTTTCCACAGGGACAGTGGTCCTCCGTTACGGAGATACCTTTTTGCAAGGGGTGTGTTTGCTTTTCCCATGTTGCCAGGAATTTGTGCTTACCACTCTCGCTCCAACCCGACGTCGGATGAGGAGGCGATTTACACTCTCTTGATGTCAGGAGGCATGGCATTTTACCTGGCAGAACTGCTGCTAAGGTCGGTTCAAGGAGACTTTCCAATTGTACTCGGGGGAACGAAGATAGGGTTGGCTGTGTTGTTGCGCGAGTGTTTTCAAATGGGTGGCTTGGGGTTACCATCCACCTTGCTTCAAAATGTTAGGGCAACCTCTCCCTCCTGGCGGGTTTGGTCCATTCCACGGTTCAATGGGCAGCCTCGTGCATTCTGTCGGGGATCCTTGGAGGATGTCTGCAGGTCTTGCGTTCTGGGTCCAAATTCTGGATTTCTTCAAGCTTATGGTTGGGACACCAGGGCATCCGGCGCAGCTTTCGGGGGGGGCTTGTGTTGGTTTCAGGGTTGCATTGATTTGGCACTACTTGATGTTTTGTGTTTTACTACACGTTTGTACGTTTTTGGACACTGTTTTCTTTGTTGAATGTTGGTGTTGCACAAGGGGTGTTATGTGGGAGGTCTTGTATGACCGTGTTGTTGCGTCCTTCAGGTTTGTAACGTTATTGCTATTGTGGATTTGTTGTGCATGAAACAAAAAGGGAGATGACTCTTTTTATGGTTCAAGGTTTGTTTATTGTTGTAATAATTTATTACTTTGGTTCACATCGCTTTGGTCTCAGGACATCCTCGCCGCATTACTTAGTTGTCAGTTAACCCATTTGTTAGATTCGCAGAGGACCACAAAGAGAAGGAAGGTGCTTACTGTACAGTATTTTCTTCGTAGTGGTTCATCTGCGTAATACATCAATCCCACCCGTCGTTCCCTCAGTTGTCCTGCTCACATTGGCTCTTTCCATTGCGCTGTTGGGGGAAAATTGCTTGGAACTGAGGAAAGGCGGGAGGCGGGGGCCTCTTATAACGGTTGTGGGCGGAGTGTTACCGCAAAAGTTTCTTATGTTGAGAGTTTAACTTGCCCGTGAGTTCCAGTAGGTTCCGAGCGAGCATGCGCGGCGCAGGAGTTAAAAACCAGTTGTATGTATTCGAGATGCCACTCGAAGAAATTATGTTACTAGGGTAAGCAACTTGTCCATCTTTGATTTCAGTTAAGGCCGTTTGATCAACGTTCCCCTGGTAGGATAGGACAGGTCAGATTCAAAATGACCTGAACGAGTAGGAACCTGGGCAAAGCTAAACAAATGAAATTTAACACGGAGATAATGTGTAAGGTACTGCACTTAGTGGCGAATAAAATGAAATGCTATGAGTATTTAGGATTGGGGGGAACCTGGCTGGAATGAAAACTAGGTTGTGAAAGGGATGCTTGGAGTTTCAAGTAGACATAAGTTGGAACTGAGTAACAGTGCGAGTGAACAGCGTAATCCAAGGGCAATGCGATTTTTTTAGTGATTTGAATTGAAGTTATAGTGTTTTAGATTTGTGAAGTATACTGTGCCTTCTGATTCTGCTTTGGTTCAGGGCCCACTTGGACTACTGGTCCCGTTCTGGGCAACATTATTTAAAAAGGACATTGAGAAATGGAGGTGTTCAAAGAGTGGTTGGACTAAATGGTGAGGGTGTTGGGGAAACCTGCCCTTGCGGAATGGACGTGTGGGGTTGGGGGTGTGTTTTAGGACTGGAGAAGAGGTAGAGGTTGAGTGATATGTGCCTTTTTAATTATTTAAAGTGTGATGTATATTGAAGAGGGAGGCAAGTTGTTTTCTGTGCTCCAGGGGACTAGAAGGGAACATGGATGCAAGCTCAGGGAAAAGAGATTTCACCTCACATGTGGAGGAAACTTCTGGGAGTGGGGCTGTTCGGTGGACAGTGGAAAAACTTCCTCGGGGTGGTAGTGGGTTCCTTCTTGAGGTCTTCAAAACGAGGGCTTTGTGAGTGGCCATCTGTCGGGGGATTTGCTTTGATTGTGATTTGCTGCTGGGCGGTGTGTTGGACTGGATGGCCTTTGTGAGTTTCTTCCAAGTCTTGATTGATTTCTATGATTCTATATATGACCCCTTTGTTTATCACAAGTGTACGTTCTTCAAAAAATAAATCTGTTGTAATAGGATTCAAAATTAAGTTTTTACAGTTTCGCTACACTGCAATTTATAGATGGTGAAAATTCCCTTTTGTTTTCTTTGGCACCAGACTTGACTGCTTCTCTCGACTCTACATTTTACTGTGTACTAGGTGATCGCAAGGTTCCTCAAGTGTTTATAAGCAATCTAGGTTTCCTGAACACCCCGGATGTCCTGGCGTAAGTAAGTCCCAAAATATGTCCGGATAGCTGTCTGGATGTACCTGTGTGTCTATACATGTAATAGGTATAATTCATCGGGATTGTGCTTGCTTCTATGTTCTTCAGAAACAGACTCTGTCTTTCCCTAATTCTTACTTTAAAGGTTAGCCTGTTTTAAACCCTTCCTGGGGTTACCCTCAGATGACAAATGTTCTATTAAAGTTGAACCTGTCGGGCAAATGCCCGAGCCAGACAGTTTTGCTCGCCGCCTTACAAAATTGTGAATAGGGTCGATTTTACTTCTTGTGGGGTGGATGGAAACTATATCTTAAGGACGGAGTTGGGGTCAGTCTCCTTTCCGTAGAGGTCAGTTATCAGTGAGGGCTCCTCTTTGTAATCACCATACATCCAAAAAAATGGAATCTTACTAATCAAAATTCAAACTCAAATTTCACGTATGTATCCCTTACTGAGGTATGTATGAAATTCTAATAGGTCACTCCACCGAGCCACCTTCCCATCTGATAAAGACATCATTCAAGGTGACCTTTTGAATTTCAAATATAATAATAATAATAATTTTTATTTATAATCCCGCCTTTCCATAAATATGAATCAAGCGGCTTACAAAAGATTAACAAAACATCAAGTATAGATTTGTAAAAAACATCCCTACAAAAGGAACAGGAATCAGTACAATTACATCTATCAGGGCAGGCGATGGCCGGTCAAATTACACTATCTGAGGTCATAAACAAGGGGCAGAGAAAAAAGACTAATTATCTAAGGCTGGGTACGCTAGCCGAAATAAATCGTTTTTAACATTCTTTTTTAAAAAAAACTAACGCGCGGGGAGGAGTGAAGCGGGAGCTCTCCAGGGAGCCTGTTCCAAAGGGTGGGGCGCCGCTGCAAAAAGCCCTCGTGAGGGTCTCACCCACTGTGACTTAGGACCTCTAACAGTTTCGTTTCCAGATTGTTCGAGTGTGTTGGGGCGGATTGTATGGGGAGAGGCAGTCCTCCAAGTCCTCTGGGGCGAAGCCATTTAGGGCTTATAGGTCAATACCAACACCTTGTATTGCGCTCGAAGCGCATAGGCAGCCAGTGGAGGTCTTTCAAGATAGGTGTTATATGGTCGACCTGGAGCTACCAGCGCCCAATCTGCGCCATGTTTGCACCAATTGGCCGCTTCTGGGTTTGGTACACGGGTTTTGCCCCAGTCGAGTGCGTGCAGAAATCCAATCAAGGAGGTACCAAAGCATGTACAAACAGTTTCAAGGTCCCTACAGTCCAGGTGGGACGCACGCTGTCGTATCCGCCGAAGCTAGACAAGCACTCCTGACCGTCGCATCCACCTGAGATGTCAGCGAGCGACGAGTCAAGGAGTACTCCCAAGCTACACACAATCCTTCAAGGGGAGCGTGACCCCGTTAAGGGACCGGGTGGACAGATCTAACCCACCCGGACCGGGGAACTATCACCAGTACTTCCGTTTTCCCTGATTCAACAATGAGTTTTTTCTCCCTCATCCAGGCCCATTACTGACTCCAAGCAGGCATCAGAGGAGAGATTGCCTTCCTTAGTTATGCATCAGGCGGAGAAGACAGAGAAGACTATTTGGGTGTCATCAGCACTGATAACACTGCCGCCCCGGTTGTCTCCGGATGGATCTCTCCAGCGGTTTGATCGTAAATGTTGAAAGCATTAGGGGACAAAATCGCTCCCTGAGGGACACCAGATGTACGGGCCCTCTTATCGGATCGGACACTCCCCCAGCTCCACCATTTTTTTTTCTGGAACCTGCCCGAGAGGTCGGAACGGAACCACTGCAAAGCAGTGCCCCTGAACCCACTCCTCAGGCGGGTCCAGAAGAAGGATTACCATGGTCGATGTATCGAAGCCGCTGAGATGTCCAAGAGCATAACAGGGACACGCTTCCACTGTCCATGCTCAGTGACGGAGAGTCATCAACTAAAAGCGACCATGGCCAGTCTCACCCTCCATAGCCTGCCCGGAAGCCACGTTTGAACTGGAGTCCAGAAACTCTGTTTGTCATCCAAGCTCTTTATGTTAACTTTGAAGAGATTCTCTTCATTCATATGTACGATGCTCAAAGCTATCAATAAATAGATTTGCTAATCAGTGCAAAATTTGCGCCCCATTGCAGTACCCGATATCTGCCCAATAGCACTTGTCCTGCGAAAGAAAAATAATTCTGTTTTAAAGAAATCTAGCTAATGTTACACAAGAAATGAGTAGTTGGGTATAGATAGTTCCCTTCTCTTATCCAATGTTTGATGAATTACTTTTCCATTCCTCATCATGGATATATTGGTGCCGATGGATGCCACGTCGAGTGTCACAGAATGCAATCATAATTCGGTCATGTGGATCTGTTCTAGGACTTGCAGAAAATGTCTGTGTTCTTTGATGTACGTGGACAATTTTGGGACAAAGGGCTTCAGGGCAAAGAGTCAACAACAATCCGAACGAGGTTCCAATATGGCCGCCCCATCCAGATATAATCGGCCTGCCCGTGACTAGACATTTATTTTTATGTCTTTTGGGTAACAGATAACAGACAAGTGTTCTTTCTTCTGATTGTAAACACAAATTCATAGACTATTCACGATTGAACTTTTGATTTTTCTTTCGTAAGGTCATGACTGCATGGTGCATCGTGTTGTTGAATTATTTAGTTGTCTATGGGTTTTGGCTACATATTCTTGCATATCCCAAAAACTATGCCCTCCCTGATATTGCTTGCTTAAAAACCACATTTTGGAGTTGCGCATAGTTCTTTAAGAGCCAAAAAACTCCTTGTGTTAAATTGTGCCAGACAGTGACAGAGATTGATCCTGAATTGAATTTTTAATTCTTAAGGAGGGCATCTCAACTGTAAGATCTTATGCTGGGTGTAGCTGGGTTAAAGGTAGATTAGATTTACCTCTAAATAAATCTGCAATCTTAACCTTTCTAAACTAATCTCTGTACCCTCAATCATGGTTTGCTAATTGGCTGCTTGTTTTGGGTGTGGAACCACGTTAGGCCTTTTTTCAATAATGAAAATACTTGGTGGAAGTACATTCCCTTGCAGTAAATAAACTACCTCTCGGTCTTTGTGTCCTCTTGCTGGGGAACCTGGTAGGTATAGTGTCCTGTCTTCTTCTCACGTGTATGTGTTTCTGTTTTGTCTGACATTTTAAAAACGATTGATGGGCTGCTGGTACTATCGAGGTCTAGAGTCATCAGTGCTAGCATTTAAGGCGATATTGCTTCTGTATCCTCAGGACTGATAACATTATCAGAGAAGATTCATCAAGCAAATGATACAGATTTTTAAGTTTCTTTGGCTGTACAGACAGCCAAAAATAAATCTGCTTCGAGTCACAGTGGAGGTATGGTGTTTCAATGCTGAATGCGTTCCTAAGAGTCCAGAAGCCACACCAAAACCACAATCCAGTACTTAGGGTGGAGCGTGGCTTTGGTGTGCAACTTCTGACTCTTAGGCTCAGCATCATTGCAAGTCCACTGTGACTCGAAGCAGCTTTATTTTGGCTGTCTGTAACAGGCCTATGATTTTTTTCCAAGTGTACACCTTATCTTCCTGGTAGTCTCTTAAGTCCCTTTGAAATTTTTTCAACTTGTTTTCTCTAATTTTTATACTTTTTTTCCCAGATCTTTATCTATATTTAAAATTCTCTGTTGAAACGTGGTAGTATCCATTTGTTTATATCTTGTTCAATCTTATTGATTTCCACTTTATGTTTCTCAATTTCACCTGGGCTGCAAAGATCAAAATAGTCATTGGCTGACTGCTGACATCCCCTTTTCATGCAAGCTGCTTGAGTAAGTGGTCTCTGCTCAACTCCAAGCTCTTGGTTGAAACTGAGTTGCTGGATCTATTTCAACCTAGTTTAAAGGCTGGGTTTCAAGCAGAAACTTCCGTGGCTGTTCTCTACTGGGAGAGGGATGGGGAATGCAATTTTCTTCATTCTCTTGGACTTCTTAGTTGCTTTCATAAACATCAATAGTGGCATTATTCTGGATAGGCTGAGCTGGGATGTGAGACATTATACCGGTTCTGGAACTACCTGAATGGCCAGTTCCAGAAATTGTTATGGGGGAGATGTCATTTCTCTGCCCAATGGGCTGCTCATGACTCTTTTATCCCCCATACATTTTAACATCTATGCAAAATCACTGGGAGAAGTTATCAAGAGGCAAGAGCTGTCCCCAATATGCAGGTGACATCCAGCTATTCCTCATCCTTTCATTTAATACAGAGGAGGCTTTTAAGTCTGTGAATCAGGACCTGAAGAGGGTAATGGACCAGAAGAGGCCCCAAACACCTGCAGGTTACACCTGAATATTTACTTTTGCAGAGTTTGTTGGAAAAGTTATCCAGTACCACCTTCTACAAGGTCCTCCACCATGGCACACAAAAATAGCTAGAGACCAGTCCAGATTGGCTCGCTGTAGCTGCTCTTGAGCAGCAGCTTTAGATTTCTTCTCTTCATGCCCCAAAAGCAGCTGGAACAGCTGAAAAACAGCCAGATGTGTGTTCCTCCAGTGTGGTGTAGGGTATTGGTCAATATTTCTATTTCCTTCACCTGTACAATTAAGTTGAGCCTGTTCTGGAGAGTGTTGCACTCTAAATAATGAAGTTCAAAAGTTATGGATGATTTTAGACCTACAGACATAGGCAGTCCCAGTAGTTCAGACTGGCTTTTACCATTTTAGGATGATACAGGAAATATTACAGAATAGGCACCACCTGTCTTGCAGAGGTATTGCCAGCAGGCTAGATTAACATCAGAAGCCCAAGGCAATGGCCAAAGGGTGGTGCCAAAGGGTGGTGGGTGGGTGATGCCCATTTGGTATCTGGATGGTGTCTCATTGTAGCTGCAAGGCTGGAAGCCCTAAGGTTGAAGCAAACTGGTTGAAGAAAAAGGAGATTTTAAGTTGTGTCCTGTGTTGTGTTGTAGTGTTATATTGGAATCCCATTTGTACATTATAATTTTATATGACTGGGTACATATGCATAGATAGTGTTTCTAATAAACCAATGGATAGAGAGTAGCAGGTAAGACAGGTTAGTGGTGAGAGCACAATGTGGTACCATCGGGTTGGCTAGAAGGCATCACCTTAGCGGGAGTCAAGTTATACAGGATTAGCCAAATACTTAGTTCTTTTAATCCAGTATGTACAAACTGGGAACCATTAGTTTAGAGCTGTATTAAGATGTTTTGTTATAGTGTGTATTGTCTATTTTAAAGTATAACTTGTAAGGGAAATGGGGTGGCAATTCAAATTGTCTGGGGCAGAGGGAGGTATGGCGATAGTAGGATGACATGTTGTTACAGAGGAAGGAAAGAGAAGCTTAACACCTGTCTGATTTCTTGTCTGGTCACCCTGCCATCTTCAGGAGCCTAGAGAGTGAACCAAGCCACTCACAAAAACTATGTAATGCCAGGCCAGTTAAAAATAAATCTCAGATAATCTATGACTTCTTCAAGGATGCAGAAGTCTTCACAGAAACTTGGCCATGAGATGATTGTGGCCCAATATGGGTGCAGGCTGTCCCAGTGGGGTACTGTATTAGTGAGCAAGTGAAGGAAAGTGGCTGTGGTCTACAAAGACCATCTTAATTTGACCAGAGTACCTATCAGGGAGCTGAACCACACTGAGTGTATATACCCGAGCCTGAAGACCAGGGAGACCAGGGATTCTGTTACTCTACTGTCCATACTGTTCCATAGGCTGGGCTCAAAACTGGTTTTGGAATTGATGTTGGTCACCCAGACTTTTGATCTTGGGCAGTTTCAGCATCCCTTTTGAGTCTGTCGGGTGCATCTTGGGAGTTCATGGCATTCATAACGAACATGGGCCTATCACATTGGGTTTCAAGGCCCACACATATGCAGCAGGTTACACCCTGATGCTGTCTTCAGCTCCGAGCATACAGATCTGTGGGTAGAGGTGATTAATGTCTCCAAGTTGTCATGGACAGATCATTTTCTGGTCAGAGTTAGTACCAAGTATCCATCCCTGCAGGGGGGGTGGACCTATTAAGATGGTCCATTCTCAAAGGCAAGGGGGAGCTTCTAGGTTTTCAGAAAGTTTTAAGGGTTTTATAGCTGTTACCACTGCTGTGGTAACAGCTATAAAATCCTGTTGAACTCCTGGTCAATAGATAGAAACAAGACCTGACTAGGTCTATTTACACGATCGCTCCCAAATGTCCTCTCCGACCCTCTGCTAATCAGCCCCCTTGGTTTACGGAGGCCCACAGGGAGATGAAATGGGAAGGATGTTGACGCGCTCAGATGGCAGAAAACTCAATTCATATCCTACAAGACATGCTACAGAGAACATCTTTGTTCCTATAATGTGGCAATATGTGCAGAGAAGAAAGCTTTCTACTCTATGTGTATTGTGTCTGCTGGTACCTCAGGGTTGGACATTTGCAATGTGCTGTACATTGGGCTAACTCTGTATTAAATTTGGAAACTTTAGTTAGTTCAAAACACAGCAGCCAGATTGATCACCGAGACATCCAGAACTGATCATATGTCATCAATATTAAAATCATTCCACTGACTGCCAGTTACTTTCCAGGCAAGGTAGTTTGAGTCCAGGTTACCTACAGGATCTCCTCCTCCCATATAATCTGCCCAGTACACTCAGGTCCTCTGACAGACATTTGCTCGATTCAGTCAGGAGTAGGTTGGCAAGTGTCAGCTAGGACTTTTTCTTCTGCCACCCCTAGACTGTGGAATGACCTGCTGGAAAAGATTTGACAGTTGCCTAAATGAGCACTGAAGACCATTATCTTCTGGCAGGCTTATCCAGATGATTTTACATTGTGAATTTTAAATGTGGATTTAGATCGTGTATGAATTATTTGTCCATTTAAAGTGATGCATATTTTAATTGATGTGTTTTAACTGAGGCTGTATATGGTTTATTTGTTGTTGTTCCCTGCTTCAATCCATGGGAATAGGTGGGTAAGAAATTATTATTATTATTATTATTATTATTATTATTATTATTTAGTATTACCTGGATAGAGTAAGTCATACTTTGGTAAGCACACAAAGGAGGAAGAGGAAGAGGGCACACCCATGTGGGTTTAACATCACAAATAATAAAAACCATGAAGGTTAAACCTGCGTTTGTCAAGGGCCGACTGTGCTAGGGATATCAACAAAACTGTTGCTTTTAAGCTCTGAATACAAATTTGGGAAACTCACAAAGCTTGCCTCTGATAACAAGAACAAAGTTCACAACAAAGAAAACAATAATTAATCATATATAGAATTAAAATATTTTAGTATAACCCTTTTTTTTAAAAGTGAAAGAACAAATACATTTGGATGAATTATTAAAGGCCCTTTCCCTAAGAGCAAAGGCCTGTCAAGATTTTTTTTTTTTAAAAAAAACCTTCTGTCCATGCTTCCTCCCATTCATAAACCTTTCCCTGCATTACAATCTCCATAATAAGCTTAGCATACTGGCATGACTGTATTCTAAATTCCTGGATGTCGAATAGTATGGGAGAGAGGATGGAGTCTTGATGCCCTGGTGGCGCAGTGGGGTTCAATGCCTGTACTGCAGCCACTCACTCAAAACCATAAGGTTGCAAGTTAATTACCAGTGAAAGGGCTCAAGCTTGACTCAGGCTTGCATCCTTCTGAGGTGGCAGCTAAAATGAGTACCCAGATTGTTGGAGGCAATTAGCTGACAGTTGTAAATTGCTTAGACGCTGTTAGTTCAGTATGAAGCAGTATATAAATGAAGCTGTTTGTAGGAATTCACACCACAGAAAAGCCAGGAATCTGAACAAAAGTCTTCCAATGCTGGTAATGACTCTGTCGGTAAAAGTACTGTCCATTGTCTTCTCTTCTCAACGCCCTGATGAAGGTGCCAAAGACAAAATGTACCCCAGAGCAGGGGTGGGCAACTGTGCCTCTTCTCAGCGGGGTTAGCTGGTGTATTAAAACCTCCTAAAACTTAGAATAAAACTTCCAAGCAATTTCCCCCTCCCTCAATGGCTTAAAACAGCTGTAACACACCACTGGTTTCTCCTCCAATTCCCCATGCCTTGAAAACTTGCCAGAACTTCAAAAATTAGGAGAAAAGTAACCAAAATAGGGAGTGATATTATTATTATTATTATTATTGTTATAGTTTATTTCTATAGCGCTGATATCATTTCTAGTTTTGATTCTGTCCAATGTGGGAAATTCTAGCAGGTTTTTAGAGTATGTGGTGGACATTTTGCAGCAGTTTGGAGCCACTAGTTTTCTTTACTCAATAAATAAATAAATAAATGAAGGGAGGGAGGGGGTGATAGCCAGCCCTCCCAGTCAAGGGTGATAAGAGCCATGTCCTTCTCTGTAAATCTTCTATCCTATCCTGGATACTGATTTTTAAATAACCAATCAAGTAATGATGACTTAATTGATTCAATAATATATGTTACTGGTGTTTGTGGTAATGAATCACATGGGGTCACATTTAATATCATTTAGTTAATCTCCAACATCTGCCTAGCGCTGCAGTCTTCTTTCGGTATTTTGCAAGAAGTCCCTTGCAGAGTGGCCCTCTGGGTGGGAAAGGAGGAGGAAATCAGAGGTGGCAGAAAGAGAAAACGAGCTCTGTTCCCATCCAGGGCTAGCTTTAGTCCCGCTCCACTTACAGCTCCCCATTGCCCACAAGAGTGGGGGGTGTATACGGGGACAGCTGCCACCCGCAGAAGGGACAGGCAGCCTCTCCCTCTCGGGAGGCTCTCTTCTCCCTCCTGGGAGGCGAGTGGGGTGCAAGGAGGACCGAGAGAGGCAGGCATGCCCTGAACCCGGAGGAGAACAGCCAGCAAGCCTTCAGTGAATCCAAGGGAATGATGTAAGGGCCCCTGCAAAGTGCTGCCCAACTTTCTTGTGGAGCAGTCCCTTGGCGGCGCAGGAGGACGGACCTCTGTCCGCAGTCCAGGGGCGGCTGCTCCGGGAAGAAAAAGGCCTTTCATGCCACCAAACTTGGACGCAGGCTGGCCTTCTGTCTCGGTTGAGATGGCCGCAACATTTCTGATGCACCCGCCTCAGCCCCAGAGGGAGCGATGGGTGCCTTGTTGCCCCGTCCCTCTTGCGGCTCCTGGGCTCTTGCTCCCTTCCTCTGCAGGTGCCTCCCCTCCTCCCCCTCCTCCTCTTCCCAGGCGGGGAGCTCGGCTGCGGGCCTCTGCGGCTTGCTTGCCCTGTCCCGCCTCAAGCACTGCAAAGGGAGGGAGGGTTGCCAAGAAGGCATGAAGAGCCCCCTCTCTTCCTCGGACTGCAGGCTCCCTCCCTGCGCCGCTAAACACCGGCTCAAGGCCTCCCTTCCTCCCTCCCTCCCTCCTTCTCTCTCGACCCTCCTCGGGCGGCGGGTCTGGCCCAGAGAGCGGGGGCGGAGGGCAGGCAGGACGCCCACAGCAGGCGCCGATGGCCCCGGGCCGCGCTGGCAGCCCCAGCCCAGGGGCTCGCAGGGTTCCCCGGCAGACGAGGCAAGGCTCCCCCGGCCCTTCTCCAGCCCCTCCGAGGAGGACACCGGCCCCACCAGCGCCGCTTCCTAAAGGGGAGGGGGGCATTCGCCGCCAGGGAGGGCCGCCCTTGCCTAGCTACGGGGAAAGAAGTCCGGCTTCTGCGGGCCCCTGCCTGGCCTCTTCCCTCCAGGGCGGGCGACAGCGGAGCCGCGGAGCCCCTTCTTCCTCGGCCTTTGCCCCGGGGGAGGCTCCGGCAGCCCGGCTCCCCTGGAAGAGCGCGCCCCGGGGCCCCGCCGCTTCCCGCATTGCGACGGAGGGAGGGAGGGCTCCCTCCGCCCGTTTGCAAAGGGAAGCCCTCCAGAATGTGGTCGGTGGCCGAGGGACGGAGGGGGAGCGGGGCGGGGGAGGGGCGCCGCTTCGCTGCCGGAGGAAGAGGGGCCGCGGCCGGTTCTGCTGAGGGCGCCTTGGAGGCAGGAGGAGGAGGAGGAGGAGGCAGGGCGGGCGGGCGGGCGGGGGCGCTCCCTCCCTCCTGCGCCGCAATGCCTCTTCGGCTGCAGTCAAGAGCGCTCTCGGGTTTCTGCTGAGGCTGCAGCGCAGTCCAGGGATGGCCCGCTGCTCGGGGGCCCTGCGCCGCCTCGCCGCCGCCGCCTCCTGGCTCGGCCTCGGCCTTCCCTGGGACCAAAGCAGCCGCAGAGGAGGAGGAGGAGGAGGCGGCGGACGCGGAGGCGGCAGGAGGACGCCCGGGTCCCCCGCTGCCTGAGCCGGACTCCGACGGAGGGAAGCGGCCCCGGGCCCCAGGACCTCCTCCTCCTCCTCCTTCCCCTCAGAGCCAGGGCCAGGGCCTGGGCTGCCTCCAGGACGCAGCCGAAAGGGGCCGGTGGCGGTGGCGCTGTATGAATATTTCAGCATCCCCGAGGCAGCAGCCTGTAAAGCGATCCGCCTCCTGCTCCTCCTGCTGCTGCTGCTGCTGCTGAAAGAGCGGAGGAGGAGGCTGCCGCGGCGCTTGGGCTGCTTCTTCGGCTACTGGTGGCGCAGGGAGGGAGGCGGCCCGCCTTGCCGCAGTGAGCCGGCATCCTGGGGTCGGCCGCAGGTGAGGCAGGAGCAGCCCTTCGGAAGGAGCCGGCGGTAAGGCTGGGCGGGAGGCCGGGCAGAAATCCCCCCTCGGGGGAAAGGCTCTCTCTCTCGCGGAGTCAAAGGGACCGAATGGCTCCTTCCTGCTGCCGCCCACCCGAACAGAGATGGCTCTTCTCCCCAGACATTGCTAAGGTTAAGGACACCCCCCGTCCGCCCGTCCGCCTTAGTGCCCTGGGAGTGACCGGAGACCGACATCCCGGGGCGCATGGTGTGTTTGTTAGAGCAATTAAACTCGGTTTACTTTCTGGGCAATAGATGCCGAATGGAAGCTATAAGGCAAATAGTTTCCCTGAGCCAAGAGACCGAGAAGTTCTGATGCAAAGAAGGCTGGCGCTTTCTGGGGAGTGCTGTGTGGGACTCTTTCTTTTGACTTTGGTAGTGCTAGGCTGCAATCTAGAACCGCATGCTATCTAGGGAGCCTTCCTAGAGCTCTAGAGCTCTGGCGATGGTGGTCCTTGCAGTCTGCTGCGGGGGGGGGGAGGGAGGGGAGATTCACCCTTTTAAAGACTCTCCTTCTTATCCCTTTGCAGTACCTCCCAGTTGCCCCCGACGTGATCTTTCTTTCTTAAAAGATTCACCATAATAGTGGAAGGGGCCAATCCAGAGCAAGTGGGAAGCCGGCGGCGGCGGAGGATATTGCTGAGTCGACATTTTAAGCAACCCCATCCCAGCCTCTGCATTCATTGATTTCTATTGAGGGAAAGTGCAGCAGCAGCAGCAGCAAGAGAATGCTTACATCCTGGAGAAAAATGAAGGACCTGTGTTAAAAGACAGAAGCTGATCCCAGTCATTGCATTGTGTGCTAAGAGACCCTAATTTCTTTCTTTGCTCTTGCATATAGCCAGATACAGTTTCTCCACTCCTTCCTTCCCAAATGAGCATCATCTACTATCCCCTACTTTTTCCAGCTTTTATGCCCTTCGACCCATTCGACCCATTCCTCTTTCTTTATCCTTGAGTTTCCCAGCCTTAATACCCGCCCTCCATTCCTGCTCTTTGAAACAAGGGACCAAATAAGGACAGCAGTCCTCTGCACTCATGCTTTAATTCTGCATGTAAAGCTTCTCCTTTGAGTATCTCTATTCTTCATGCTTCTTCAGTTTTGACAGCTTTAGGTTTTGGATCCCATCTCCATCTCCATACCATCACATTTTTTTTTAAATCTCCTCTCCCATCCCTTTTCACCATGACTGTAATGGCTGGGGATAACATGGATGAGACTTCTGCTTTGCCGGGCCACCTTCAAGACAACTATAGGCCTGGTACTCATGATGACCATGAATGCTGTGAGAGGGTTGTGATCAACATCGCTGGCCTAAGATTTGAAACCCAGCTGAAAACTCTTGCCCAGTTTCCCAACACATTGCTGGGTAACCCAAAGAAACGCATGCAGTATTTTGATCCACTGAGGAATGAATACTTTTTTGATAGGAACCGGCCCAGTTTTGATGCCATCCTCTATTATTACCAGTCTGGAGGACGGCTTCGCAGACCAGTTAATGTGCCCTTAGACATGTTTTCTGAGGAGATCAAGTTCTATGAATTGGGAGAAGAGGCCATGGAGAAATTCCGGGAAGATGAAGGCTTCATCAAAGAGGAAGAGAGGCCGTTGCCTGAAAAGGAATATCAAAGGCAAGTATGGCTCCTCTTTGAATATCCTGAGAGCTCTGGGCCAGCCCGGGTCATTGCAATAGTCTCTGTCATGGTGATCTTAATCTCCATAGTTATATTTTGTCTGGAAACTTTGCCAGCATTGAAAGAACAGGAAAGGGAATATACAGGACCCCAAAACCGCAGTGACAATTCCACCATGTATTACAAGTCTAATATATTTACTGATCCCTTCTTTGTTGTGGAGACACTCTGCATCATTTGGTTTTCTTTTGAATTGGTAGTGCGCTTTTTTGCCTGCCCCAGCAAAGCCGAATTCTTCAAGAACATCATGAACTTCATTGACATAGTAGCCATCATCCCTTACTTCATCACTCTGGGTACAGAGATGGCTGAGCAGAAGGGGCCCCCAAAGGGGGAGCAGGCCACCTCTCTGGCTATTTTGAGAGTCATCAGACTGGTAAGAGTCTTTAGAATCTTCAAACTCTCAAGACATTCTAAGGGCCTCCAGATCCTGGGACAGACCCTCAAAGCGAGCATGAGGGAGTTAGGTTTGCTAATCTTTTTCCTCTTCATTGGGGTGATTTTGTTCTCCAGCGCGGTGTATTTTGCTGAAGCTGAAGAACCTGACACTCATTTCGACAGCATCCCCGATGCTTTCTGGTGGGCAGTGGTATCCATGACCACTGTAGGATATGGTGACATGTACCCTGTGACAATTGGAGGCAAAATCGTGGGCTCCTTGTGTGCCATTGCTGGTGTGCTGACAATTGCCCTGCCTGTACCTGTCATTGTGTCCAACTTCAACTACTTCTACCACCGAGAAACAGAAGGGGAAGAACAGGCTCAGTTACTTAAAGTTAGCTCTCCTAATTTAGCATCTGACAGTGATCTGAGTCGCCGTAGCTCCTCCACAATCAGCAAATCTGAGTACATGGAAATTGAAGAGGATATGAATAATAGCATAGACAATTTTAGAGAGGCAAACCTCAGAACTGGCAACTATACCTTAGCCAACCAAAACTGTATTAATAAAAACAAGCTGCTTACTGATGTTTAAAAACATGTAGTAAAGAAAACAATGGCAGCTTGATGACTTTAAATGACTGGCAATCACACTTCGTAGAAGCTTTATGAATAGCCTTTGAATGCTTTACCTCGTAAATGCGTTGTTGCATTGCGATTTTTTGCTCAGTGATTCAAGAAGCTTTTATGATTCATGGAAAAAAATCCATGTCTTGGTTTATTTTAAATGGATATTTTACAGTTGGTTTAAACAGTTTAACCTTAATTCTTTGGATAAGTCTGGTTACAAATAAGAATTGTATGCTTCTAAGCTCTGGTCATTTTGGCATTACTTTCAGTTGTTTAATTTAATTTTAAAAATTCCAGGAGAACTCTTACAAATATTTAAAATATGCATGGACTCCAGGGGGAAATCTACAAAAAAAAACTGCACAATGCATCCAAGAAATTGCATCCAAATAATATTAATCATAATGTGCAGTAAGTATTTGCCACCCTTTAGATTGACTGACATATGTATTTCCTTCTTTTGTGAAAGGTTTTGTAGTTCTGATCTACAGATCCACACACAGCACTTTATAAAAATATTCTAAGTCTTTTGATTTTGCTGAATACACTCTTAAAAGTGAAGAGTTGTTCTCTATGGAGTTGCAGGGGGCGGGGAATAGGTGGGGGGAAACAACATCTGCAATGCTGCTAAGGTTTATTAAGTGCAGATGCTTTTAATGTATTTTTCCATTCTCCAGAACTGGATGCAAACATTTTTAGCTCCTTCGTTGCAAGATAGCACAATAAAATTTAATATAAGCATGTTTGACTTTGATACTATCTATTTTATAATTGCATGCCTTGGAACATTACCTCAGACAATAGGGGATAAGCTTTTGTTTGAACTAATCTTTAAAATAGGCCCTTTTTATTTCAATTTGCATTCACCAAAAGTGCACTCCTTTTTATTTATTAAGTATTGGATTATTATCTTAAAAGTACTGTATTCAAGTGCATATGTTAGTCAAATGGGAACAATAATTTTGGAGCATGCTAAAATATTCAGCATTATGGCCTATTTGACTAAGGTGTAGCTCAAAATTAATTAATGCATGATTTCAGTAATTTAAGAAAATTGCTTGTTGGGACTGTGGGCCAGGAATTAGAGAGACTTGATGATTTTCCTGCATACCACAGGAAAATGAGATAGCTTCTGTCCAGGTCTTGTTAGAAAGTAACATATCCCATCCTTTAAAGGGAAATTTATATGAAAAAATATCAAGTTCAGTTTATATATAGCAATGCCTAAATATTCTGTATCTCTTGGAGCAGAAAAAGATGCAGAAGCATGCCTTTTGATGCATTCTTAGAATGTAAAATGGAACTTACCTATTATATGCATCCAAATTACAATCAGTTCTTTCGCAGTCATTTGAACCTTAGATATTTTGTATTCCCTTAGGAGTCTCTGAAGAGACTCAACCAATTGATTTTAGATAGTTGCTTAGTGCCTTTATCCTTACAGCCACTGAACTGCTGAAAGTGCCTCTATGAAAAGAGCTGATCCTAGTAGACATGGATGAGTCAGCTGGACAGTATCGGGATTCTGTTGTTCCAAACGCAGGCACCACAGAAAGAGCAAGACAGTTTGCAAAGCAAAGAGGCAGGAGAAGAGGGCAGAAATCACCAGCACTCATGCACACACCCAGTTTCCTTTGGTGCTTTCCCCCTCTACAACAGAGTAATATTGCAACCTAGCCTTTGCCTTTACCAAATACGTTGCAATCATAAGTATGCAGAATGTAACCTTTATCCAGTTTGTTTATAGAGACTTTATTGTCCTCCATGTTCTGGGGCAGGTGGGGGAAGCCAGAAGGAGTTGGGCCATTCTTTGGAATGGCTATTTAGGAAAGCCTGTCTATAGACACAAGAAGATGTAAGGACCATCATTTACAGCAGTAGTGCAGTAAGCCAGGACAAATGGGTACTCTGAATCACCTGGATTCTTTTTAGAGGTGTTTGCTCTTCCAACCAGGCACATGGGTTTGTCTAAGTCTCCATGAACTCTCCTACTTACTGTAATAACTTTCCTACTGTTCTGGCTTGTTGAAGTTGCAGCATATTCTGCAAATAAGCAACTACTGAAATTACAAGTCACATAAGTCAGTACATTAATGTTAACTGAAACAGGTCCCAAACACTAGAATGGTTTGAGACCACTTTAACTGCCCTGGCTCAATACTAGGGAATTCTGGGAACTGTAGTTTTGAGAGACATTTTGCCTTCTGTCAGAGAGCTCTGGTGCCACAATAAACTATAATTCCCAGGATTCTCTATCACAGAGCCAGGGCAATCAAAGCAGTCTCAAACTGGATGTCTCAAACTTTCTGCAATGTGTTTTGGACCACAGATAGAAATCTTGTGACTTTTAAACATGACAGTTGAAAATCATCTTTTGACATTTAATATGTGATCACTTGCTTTCAGACCCCCCCCCCCCCCATTACATAGAGTCCAGGTCTCCTTCTAATCCCTAATCTGTTTCTCTATAACTACTGTTGTATGCTATTTTAAAGTGAAAATATTAACATTAATTCTACAGTTTTGCATAAACCCAATATGCCAGATACACAAACGGATGCAGTTTTATTGCTTTGGTGATATATACGGAAAATATTTGTCAAATGCAAAATAATTTCTTAAATAGTAATTGCAAAGCACTTTTAAATAAAATACCATTACGTTTAGTCATTTAGAGTGTAGTGACACTGCAGAATTAAAGCAATTTGACATCACTTTAACTGCCATGACTATCCTATAGAATCCTGGGATTTGTAGTTCAGGGAAATATTCAGCCTGATCTGTCAGAGAGCTCTGGTATCTCACCAAACTACAAATCTCAGGTTTCTGTAGGACAGAGCCATGAAAGTCAAACTGGTGTTAGACTGCTTCAATTCTGCAATGTGACTACACCCTAAGTTGTATTTAGTCATCCTTTCCCAATACTAGATCTGACGGTCTGGCCAAGACTTTGTAAACCTCGAAATTTAAAAACATCACCCCAATGATTAACTGGCTTGAAAGTTGCATTTAGTTACCTCAACAATTGTGACCTCAGTACCATGTGGGATCACTCATCAGAAGGTGTCATGTGAGATAGGACTAGGCCTCAGTTGGGCAGCTTGGTAGGTTTATGTGCTGACTAGTTGGGTTACCCACACCTTAGTTTATCTGTTGGACTGATCTGTATTCTGCATGTTTAAGAGAAAGTACTGCATGTAGTGATTCGATTTATGGCTCCCCTTCCTTTGCTTTTGACAGGGTTGGGCAAATTTTAGGGCCTGGGTGGGTGTCTTGGGGAATATGTAATTGCTTACTCATTTATAGTTCGCAACAAAGGAACTACATAAATATTGAGTCAGGGAATAACTTCATGTAGCATAGGCATGTATTTCTTCCAGGAATTTTTTTGCTCCCCTTAAAATCAAACTCATTACTTTGCACTATATTACTGAAATATCTTAGTAGGCCTGAAGGTGCACTAAACTACTACCTGATAAACTTTGCTTTTTTGTGTCTTATGTTTCTCTTTGCCATACTTCTTTTTGATTATTGATGATCCCTAAAAAGTGGGTGTGGGAGCTTGCTCCAGTAGAATTAGGCTCAAAATGGATGTGGCCAATCAAATTAGAACAAAGATGTGCCTCATATTGGCAAATGCAATGTTGTAATATATCTCCAACTTTGGTGTAATTTTATGGTTTGTGACAGTTTTCAGATAATTAAGCAGTCAGGAAGGTGAGAATTAGAATTAAAAGGGGCAATATTTTACAAGGCCTGGAAGTAGGTGAAATTTTCTTAACCTTAATATAAAGGTGTCTTTACCACAAGGAGATATTGTGCTCAGCTCATGCAATTAATTTTGTGATGCTATTAAGGACAGTAGTGTTGGGACAGGTATGACATTTGAAGCACAATTCACTGAGAAGTTTTCTTACATAAGCCTCAAAGAAATGAGCAAATGTCAAATGCTGTTGTATAGCTCCTATTCATTTCAGTGTGGCTTAATGGGGAAGGAGGTGCTATTTGGATTTTCTGCCTTGGATATCAAAATGAGATGACTTTTTGTTGACATCATGGAAACCAAATCTCACCTTACCATATAAGAGAAATGAAATGTAGGCTCTTTCCCAGGAATACAATATGCAAAGGATATTGTAGCACCTTTGAGACTAACTGAAAGAAAGAAGTTGGTGGCATGAGCTTTCATAGACTTGGTCCTACTTCGTAACATGTATCTGAGGAAGTAGACTAAAGTCTATGAAAGCTCATGCTACCAACTTATTTATTTCAACTAGTCCCCAAGATCCCTTTGTTACAAGATACCTTTGTGTACTGATTTTCCAGATTAACACAGCTATGAGAAATACAATATGTTATTTTAAAAATAAAATTGTGTAGGAACACGGTATTCATGTTTGTCTGCTGAACAGTTAGTAGATTTTCTAGAAAATACTTTTTTATAACGTATATAAACATAAGCCATGATGTGGGTTTCATATTGAAGGCAGAGTAAAGATAAATGATGTAACTCCATCTATAATTAGTATAGAACAAGCCAATCAATATTCATGATATAGTATATGATATAATAAAATATATAAATGTTATATATAAGAGCTAAAGGATAAGTAATGCTGCACTGTTATTTTAAAATCACTGCTCTTTAAAAAATTAGAAAGCTAATTTAAGTGGAATGGAATTTTAGTGAAATATTTTATTTCCCATTACATTTATATATTTTATTATGCAGTATTGTAACACTAAAGGTTTTCTTCATTTCTTTTTTTAAAGGTAATATGAAAAAAGGGGAGACTGTGTTATAGGTTTCAGTAGATTTTAGTTCAAATTCAGTATTTGCTTTATCTTCACTACCTTAGATTGGGGTGTACAACTTTGGGAGGCTGGGATGGGGGGGACACAATAAGAGACCTACCACCACAAAAAAACCAAAAAGGTTTTTTCTTCCAAATGCCCTCTAATGCCCTTTAGAGGCTGTGAGGGTTATTTGCCATGGTGTAGCCACCGTGGGCGATTTTAGGTCCAGGAGAGGCCATCATAAAATCAGGAAGTGACTGAAAGTCATTTTTACTTTACATTCAGTTTTTTTAAATGGCCTGTCCTGGGGCTAAATGGCCAAGCCCCCCCCCCCAAATGTCAAAATGCCCCCACAGACCCTAGAGCATATTTTGGGGCAAAGGTTTTTGACCCCTGGTAAGCCTTGAGGTCCAAAAAAAATGGCCATGGAGGGTGCACATGGCCATGGGCCACACTTTACTTATCCCTATTGTAGATGAACTACAGTTTCTGAACTACACTGCTTCAGGTTCCAGGTAGTAATGATTTGTACAAAATGATTGGACCTCCACTTTCCTAATACAGCAACAACACTACACAGTATCTCTGGGAGACAGCTTACTTGAATCTTCTCTGATATTGAAGGCCTAGTTCTCACTGAGGAGGTAAATCTGTGCCTGGATTATACCACTTCAGAATACAGGTGAATACTTAGTTGACTGAATGATCCCAAAGTTCCCTGTACTTGGAAAATTTGTTTGTTAGGGGTCATATTTGTAATCTAAACTGCACTTTGATCCAATAGTTTTCTGTACTCAGGAACTTTTTTGTTATAAAACTGAGAGACATTGATTATTATTAGCACCAACCTATATTTTGAAGATCAGGGGGCATTTAATAATTCTAGTACTATGATTCCAGTTTAAGTACTATGGAATCCTGGAGTTTGTAGTTTGAGGAAGCACTACATCTAGGGTTGCCATAACCCGCCTGCAGGCGGGACAGTCCTGGTTTTGGCGGAACCGGCCCGGTCCTGGTCTGGTTCTGCCAATTCACAGCTTGGCGCCCGGATTTGTCCTTTGCTGCGGGCTGGGCGGCACTCCTCCTCCTCTGAGCGCTCCCACAGCGGCCCCCACCTCCTCCCCCCCACCTCCTTGTGTTTTGCGTGGCTGCGTGGCTGCGCAGCCCACCCTCTTCCTCCTCCTCCTTTTTTTGTTTGCACACGCGTGGCGCACAGCCCACCTACCTCCTCCTCCTCCTTCTTCTTTGCATGGCTGCGCCACCCGCAGAACTTCCCTGGGGCTGTGGCCGGCACCAGCTCGTGTTTGCCCCGCTTGTGCGCGTGCGTGCAAAGCCATATAGGGAGTGCTCGTCCCCTTCAGGCTGGCTGGCCAATGGCAGAAGGGCAGGGGCGGGGCTGTTTCCAGCCCCTGCCCACCATTGGCCAGCCTCAGAGCCTCAGAGGAGGAGGAGGAGGAGGAAGAGTGAGCCTCTGGGCCAGCCAGGGGGAGGGAAAAGCGCCCTTTCTCCAAGGAGGAGGAGAAAGAGATGGAGGAGGAGGAGGAGGTAAGAGGAAGAAGAGGAGGATGAAGAAGAGGAGGAGGAAGAGGAGGAGGAGGAAGAAGAGGAGGAGGAGGATAAGGAAGAGAAGGAGGAGGAAGAAGTAAGAGGAAGAGGAGGAGGAGGAGGAGGGTGCCTAAGAAACATGCATTTATATTAACGTTTTTAAAAAATCATCAGATTTTTTGCATGTCCTCCATTTTAAAAAAACGTGTCCTACATTTGAAAATGTTGTTCTACATTTGTCCCGGTTTGGAGGTCCTGACTTATGGCAACCCTAACTACATCTCTGTAGCTGAGAATTCTAAGTATCCCTCTCTCAACTATAAATTCCAAGATTCTATAGGATGGAACCATAGCAGTTAAAATGAAATCACAGTGTTATAACTTTGTAGTGCCTAGAGGCACTAGGGCAGATTTATCAGCTCATTGAGGACTACTGTAGTTTTCTATAGGGATGGAAGGAATATTTAAAAAAATATTTGAAAAATGGTAGAAAACATGTTTTTGATTATTGAGAAACTGACAGAAGAAACTTAGACTGTCAAGAATCTGCAGTTTGGGACGTATTCTGCACAAAATTTTCATGTGGTTGTTTGGTGCAGAACTCAGCATTTTCTGCATAGGAAACAGCCTTTTCTGCATGAAAAATAATATTTTGACACAGAAATATTAATTTATGTACAGAAAAGTTTATTTACACAGAAAATATTATTTTCTTTGTAAATCAACCCTGTCTGGATTTTATGCAGAATAAATCTCCAATTGCGGCATTTTCTGAACAGAAAATAGAAATTAATATTTCTGTATTGAAATATTATTGTCAGTGTAGAAAAGCCTATTTCTTTTACAGAAAATTTTGGTTTCTATGAAAAACAACCATATAAGTCCCGTATTGCGAATAGCCTTAAAAAAATGTATGGTTTTCAAAGGTACTGTTTTCTCACAGTGAGAATAAAATTGCTGAAATTACTCGTTGCTACCTTTGAGAAGAAACTTAGGGATGAAACAGGCCACCATAAAAAGCTGGCTTCTAGCCATTTTGGAAGTCAGCTTCATGCTGCCAAGCTGTCCACACAGGGGGCAGGTTCTGGGTGCTCTGAGAGCATAACATTTAGATGCCTCATGCTGCTGGAGCACATGAAAGCCGGCTTCCGTCTGTGGCAGGGTGAAAAAGTCAGCTTTTTGCTAGCACAAATAGGAGAGGCTATTTGTCACTTATTTTTGGCCTGGCAAAAAGGCAGATTGGTGCTGCAGTGTGTGGTTGCCACAGCCCCAATCCAGCTTTCTCAGGGGCGGCTTCAAGCTGTCTCTTTGGGGCAGTCTGTTTCACCCCTTAGTGAAGAATTACATTCCTAGTTTTCTGTAGCCAGGGTCTTTGAGCATATAATGGAGCATTCAGCAATGAGATTCCTCTAGTTTAAGGATACAATCCTTGAAAAGTTTCACTGTGTTATTTTCTGTTCATGTAGCCCAGACCTCCTGTTTAGGAGTTAGATGAATCACAGGCAGATTACAACTGTAGATTATAGATAATCTACAATCAGGCAGGTTGTAGTTTTCCATTTCACAGTGGGATCTGAAATAAGTCTAAAAGGTCAATTGAGTATTATTGGCCCCTTAAAATATAATGCTGGCTTATAAGATCACTTTTTAGCCCTTGCTTGTTTATTAGCAATTCATATCAATACAGTTCTCAGCACATACTGTATATACTCATGTATAAGTCTAGAAATTTAGGTCACAAAATGGACCCCAAAAACCTCAGTTGACTTATCCACTGGTCAATGTAAGTAATGCATCTTAACTCGTAGTTTAAAAAGGAGCCATTCCCTGGTGAAAAGCAGGAGTATAATATGTGAAGCACCGATCCCCTATACTCTCTCATCCATCCAGACATAAGAGTAAGCACAAACAGTTATGTTTGCTGGACTTTTGTAAGTTCTTTGACATTGTTTTGCTTTGCTTCGTCCTTTAGATCCTTTGCTATATGCCCCTAAAATTAACCCTCGACCTATCCATGGGTCATAGCAAAATCCTTATTTTTGGCCCTGAAACTTGCCCTCGACTTATACATGAGGTCGACTTATAGTCAAGTATATACAGTACCTTATATAACTGTAAGACTATAATGGCAACTGTCATTTAGTTCTTATTCATATAGGACGTGGCAACAGACAAATGAAGTGGCATCACCATTGCTTTCCCCTCTCAAGTCTTGTCTCGAAATAATCATGTATTCATTCATCACTGTGGAATTATTGATTTAATTCTGTTTTTTAATAACTGTAAACTGTAAAGCTTACTGTTCAGTTTAAAAAATATATAGATAATCCCCAGAGTACCTTTCTCAATGTTCAGATGTTAAACTGTGCAAATCTTGGAACCATTCACAAATGAATTTGTATTTCATAAAGTTTAAATTCACACTTGAGAAATTTTCTCACAAAGCTGAAAAGTATTATGTTAAGCATGAAGTGACTGTTAGAAACTTTTTATGTGTGATTTTTGTGATATTATTGGTATTCACCAAAAAATTAAATCCCGTTCTCTTACTTTTCTGTTTAAGGATTAATTAGATCAATGGGCAATTTCAACAGACAGTTCTGTTTTATGTCTTTTAAAAGTATTTCTTTTTCATCTCTGAACAAAAAAAAAGAAAAAAAGCTTAGATCAGTGTGGAATTTATTTTTCAATGTCCTGTATTTTCAATCCAAATTAAGCTATTTTATTTTACAGTTTTGAAGGTGTTTGTAAGTACTACTTTTCTTTTTCTAAATGTTCAATGATGCATCAATAAGGCCAGAACTGTATGATTATAATTCCTACAAATAGCATGCATTTCAGTTTGAAATTTTAAGTCTGATTTTGTTTAAGGGATACAACCCTATTGATACCTATGTTGAACAGTTCTTTACTCCTCTGTGATTTACTACTTTTAGAGTCGTTTGTGTCCAGTCTCTGCTGTTGTGCAGATAAAGGTGAATTCTTTGGACATATTTATTGTTAATTACATTGTTCATTCAATGACATTTCTGTAATGTGATTGGAGTCTAATGTATATTTTACTTTTATACAAAAAAATTTAAAAAGGATATTTTTATGACCAACAAGAAAAAAAATTGAAATGTGCTTTTCCTTTTCAAATCATTTTAACATATTTCCCTAGCACATTGGTTTGAAGCTGTGTAAATAACAGCTGTGCATAAGAATGTATATGGATTTTTTAAACATACCTCTCATTTTAATTATGCAGTATTAATGCTGAATGAAGTCATGGAATGGTTATTCTCAGAACAGTGCACCATAAGGGCAGCAAACCGTTGAAGCTGATATGAGTCAATTACTTTCCATAATTTTATATGGTTTACATTTTGAGTTAAGTATATTATTGCCATATTACTCCTGATCTGTCTTAATCATCACTGAAATAGTTTGGTTTGTTAATTTTTAAGACAGAGGGTCTTATGAGTTATATGTAAAACATATGAAGTGCATAGTTTCTTCTATGCAATTTTACTTGCTTCTGTCACTTCTATCACATGTTCATATTTTGCATCTATTAAAGATAATTTTTAAGGATCTTAGAAATACTGTGACTTACTGATTTATGTTCTGGGGTCCTTTTCCTTCTGTCCATTCCAGGGAGCTAAATTGGGAAGATATGGGGAGTGTGTGGATGGAAGAAACATGTCTAGGAGAGCATGAGATGGACTTGAAGTTGGTATTGAACCAAAGAAATCTGGGTAATAGGTAATGAATGGATGGAAGAGTCTGGAAGGGGAAGGAAACATTGGCAGAGAAGTATCTGAACATGGCTTAAGCCTGCACAGGTTTGGAATTGTATGTTAATCTTTGACTATAGGATTATAGTAAAGAAGAATGAGCTAACTGTCCCCCTCGTTTTTCCTCCACATTAATTGTATTTTGGCAGTTTGTTGGCTGCACCAGAGTAGGTTATTGATGGAGTTGAGGAAGATATTCAATGGTGATAGATTGATCATAATAAAACAATGCATTGAGCAATTGTTTCTATGTGTGTATTATATTTTTATTCTAATTATTCATTCAAAATAATAAATCATGAGATAGGGTATAGGCTGTCTCATGTTCCTCATACTCTTAAACTTCTTGGAATTAGTCTTCTTGGAGTCTAAATGATAAACATAGGCAATTTTAGGAGATAATGTTAAAAGGTTTTTCTGTGTTTCATAAGAAAGACAAATAGGTTGCTTGCTTTTGAGTCAAATGGCACTTAATCTAGATTACAACTTTTGAGTTGTACAGGAACTGTTCCTTGAAAATTGGAATTCCATAGAGTTACAGAATCATAGACTTGGAAGAGGCCTCATGGACCAGCAAGTCCAAACACCCGCTCAATGCAAGATATCCACCTAATGCATCCCCAGCAGGTGTCTGTTCGGCCTCTTTTTGAAGACATTCAGAGACAGAGACCTCACTACTTCTCGAGGCAATTGGTTCAATTGCTGAACTGCTCTTACTGTCAAGACATCCCATCTAATGTTCAGTTGAAATCTACTTTGCTGATGCAAGCAACAGGAAGGGTCTATTCTTCAATCAATTGGGATGTAGCAGATTAACATTTATACCCCTTCCTACAAGCAATCTCTGGTGCAGCAATCAGACGCAGGCTCTCTATCACAATTTCTTCTCACATCATAGGCTGCTGATAGGAGAGGGCTAGAAACATGATTTGTACATCCCGATTGACAGGAGAACATACCCCCATCACTCTCAGTGACTGATGCTTGGTAAATCAGGATTGAGGGACTTTTACAATCCCTACGTATTCCCTACATTATTGAATACGTGGGGACTGTGAATGCAAATCAATTACAAATGCACAACTCTAGGTGGAAAATTACAAATTATGGAAGGGCTGATTCAACTGGTAAAGTTATCCCTTAGGCATATCATGAGTTGTCAGATGGCTACTTCACAATTAGCAGAGATCAGGTTCTCATCCCACCAGTTCCACTATAGAATCTGGCCTTCATTGAAATGTAAGTGATATTCCTGATTAAAAAAACCATTTTGATGGAACTTGTATTCATCTGTTGTTAATCAGTATGTGTTGTAAGATTAACAGTCATCTTTACTCCTATGTAAGTGGTATCACTGAGTTTATTAGAACTCTGTGGTTAGTATGCTTAAAATTGCAGCCTGGCTTGAAATGCAATCCAGCCTTCAGGCAATGAAGTGTTATCTATGAAAGAGGCTCTGGATAGGGCCCCATCTAAATAAAGGTGCCCAACAAATGTAGTGAGGGATGATTGATATTCACCTATATCTGTACTGCTTCCACAAGTAATTCATATTCTAAAAAGGGATATGAATGGAGAAATAGAGAGGAGGGATTGAGGTTTTTGGAATATATGTTTTTAAATCTTTGTAAGCCGCCCTGATTGCATCTTGTAGAAGGACAGGATATTATTATTATTATTATTATTATTATTATTATTATTATTATTATTAAATGCATCATTATATAGGGGTTTCTTTTATTTGATTGGGATGTTTATATAATGGAAAACATCACATAATTGTTGTTTGCCAGAGTCTAGCACTTCAACTGTTAAAGTTGTTGTATTGCTATTAGTATATTAGGTAATGTTTTATTCATGCATGTAATTACTGTGGCATATCTGGCATTCAGCAAAGTCTGGAGGAAGATATCTTTGAGTTTCTTGAGCTATGTTTTGACTTGATCCTGCTTTGCATATCCTCTGAATTCACCCACAGTCGCAATCTTAGTAACAACCAGGGCCAGATTATCCATCATTCAAATGGCTCACTTGCTCCAGGCCTCAGGGTGTTGAAGGAGTGCTGCAGGGAGGGACTGTGAAGCTGAGTTTCCACATGAGAACCCCTAGGACAGGGCTGGGAATCATGTGAAATACAGTGAGCCCTTGGTATCTATCTGTTGGGGTTTAGTTCCAAACCCTCCTAGTGAGTACCAAAATCTCTGGATGCTCAAGTCCCATTAAATACAATGGTATAGTAAAATTATATCCTTTATATAAAATGGAAAAATCAAGGTTTGCTTTTTGTAATTTACAGCGAGCCCATGGCATGCATGGGCTTTACCTACACAGCTTTCAACATATGCTGAAACCGTGAGAGAATTCTATCAATGGCGTACGCACCATGGTGTGCACGCTGCCCAACACCGCAAGTACGCACGTCATTATTTTCAATGGGGTGCAAGCATATGCAATTTTCCCTTTCCAGGGGGGTGGGTGGGTCTGGAACAGATCCCTCATGTAAGGGAAGGGAGGACGGTATATAGTTTTAAAATATTTTCAAACAGTAGATGCTTGAATCTGGATAAAAAAAATCTGGATACTGTAATGCAGTTTGACACCACTGCATCGCCACTGCTATCACTCCTACAGAATCCTAGGATTTGTAATTTTGTGAGACACCAACACACTTTGGCAGAGAAGGCTAAGGTCCTTGTAAAACTACAAATCCCAAGACCTAAAGTGATGCCAAACCGTTATTTCTACAATAATGCTTGCATTCATTGTTCCGGGTCCTGTTCTCTGGAGCAGCAGAAAACATGCTTGCTCCCTCCTGAATATGATATCGCTTCAAATATTTAAACAGGGCTATCATATCACCTCTTAACCTTCTCTTCTCTAAACTAAACATACCCAGCTCCCTAAGTTGTTCCTCATAGGACATGGTTTCCAGACCCTTCACCATTTTAGTCACATCAATGTCCTTTCTGAATTGTGGAGCCCAGAACTGGACACAGTATTCCAGGTGGGCCCTGACCAAAGCAGAATATAGTGGCACTATTACTTCTTTTGATCTACACACTAGACTTTTATTGATGCAGCCTAAAATTGCATTGGCCTTTTCAGTTGCCGCATCACACTCATGTCATGTCAATGACTCATGTTCAACTTGTGATCTACTTGGACTCTTAGATCCCTTTCACATGTAGTTTCATTCAGCCAGGCGTCCCCCATCCTATATCTGTGCATTTCATTTTTCCGCCCTATGTGCAGTACCTTACATTTCTCCATGTTGAATTTTATTTTGTTAGCTTTGGTCCAGCTTTCTAGTCTATTCAGGTCATTTTGAATTTTGATCCTGTCTTCTGGAGTATTAGCTATTTCTCCTAATTTGGTGTCATCTGCAAATTTGATGAGTATGCCCCCAATTCTGTCATCCAAGTCACTGATAAAGATGTTGAATAACACTGGCCCCCAGGACAGAGCCCTGTGGGACCCCACTGGTCACTTCTATCCAGGATGAAAAGGAGCCATTGTTGTTCATGCTTTGGGTTCGGCCAGTCAACCAATTACAAATCCATGTAACAGTTACCTTGTCTAGCCCACATTTTGAAAGCTTGTTTGCAAGAATGTCATGGGAAAGCTTGTCAAAGGCCTTACTGAAATCAAGATATACTATATCCACAGCATTCCCTTCGTCTACCAAGCTGATAATTTTATCAAAGAAAGAGATTAGGTTTGTCTGGCATGACTTGTTTCTCTGAAACCCATGTTGACTTTTTGTGATTATGGCATTGCCTTCTAGATGCTCACAGACTCTCTGTTTAATGATCTGCTCCAGAATCTTTCCTAGTACTGATGTCAGACTAACTGGACGATAATTGTTGGGATCCTCTTTTTTCCCCTTTTTGAAGATGGGGACAACGTTTGCCCTCCGCCAGTCTGCTGGGATCTCTCCTGTTTTCCAGGAGTTTTCAAAGATTATTGCCAATGGCTCCGATATTACATTTGCCAGTTCTTTTAATACCCTTGGATGGAGTTCATCTGGTCCCGGAGACTTAAATTCATTTAGATTAATAAGGTGTTCCTCTACTATCTCTTTACTTATTCTGTGCTGAAATTCCCCTATTCTGTCCTCTGCTCCATTATCCTCAGGTTGAGCACCCTTTGCCTTTTCTGAGAAGACTGAGGCAAAGAAGGTGTTGAGTAATTCTGCCTTTTCTCTGTCTTCTGTTAGCATTTTGCCATCTTCTCCACGCAGTGGCCCTACCGTTTCCTTCTTCTTCCTTTTGCTGCGGACATATCCAAAAAAGCCCTTTTTATTGTTCTTAACCTCGCTAGCAAGCCTGAGTTCATTCTGCGCTTTAGCTTTTCTGACTTTACACATGGCTGCTATTTCTTTGAATTCCTTTTTTGTGATTTCTCCCTTTTTCCATTTCTTATACATGTTCCATTTAAAACTTAGCTCAGTTAAAAGTTCCTTAGTCATCCATCCTGTTTTCTTGAGACATCTCCCATTTTTCTTCCTCACTGGAACTGTTTGAAATTGTGCCTTCAGTATCTCCCTTTTAAGAAACTCCCATCTGTCCTGAACTCCCTTCCCTTTTCGTATTCCTGACCATGGGTATTCCTGACCAGTATTTCTCTAAGTTTACTGAAATCCGCTCTCCTAAAGTCTAGAATGTGTGTCTGACTATGTCTGGCTTCTCCTTTCCACTGTATAACAAACTCCAGGAGAACATGGTCACTTCCACCTAAGGATACTACCACTTGCACACCCCATTAACCAAGTCATCCTTGTTGGTTAGGATCAGATCTAAAATAGCTGACCTCCTTGTTGCCTTTTTCACCTTTTTGACAATGAAATTGTCTTTGAGGCAAGTGAGAAATTTGCTAGACCTTTAGGATTTGGCTGAGTTTGAATTCCAGCAAATATCAGGATAGTTGAAGTCACCCATCACTACTACATATCTCCCTTCTGAGTGTGTGGCCATCTGTTCTAGAAAGGCGTCATCCAATTCCTCCATCTGACTGTGGGGTCTGTAGTAGACTCCCACCATGACACCCTTATTGTTTCCCTCGCCTTTAATTTTTATCCAGATGCTCTCCACCTGGCTTCCAGTATTGATGTCCTGGATCTCTTCACTGTTGTAACTATCTCTGACATATATTTCTGTCTATTCCTCCTCCTTTCCTGTTTGGCCTATTTCTCTTAAAAAGGTTATACCCCTCTATTTCTACATTCCAATTATGAGACTCATCCCACCACGTTTCAGTGATGCCTATTATATCATACAGTATTTGCTTTGTTGTACTAGGAGTTGGAGTTCATCTTGCTTATTTTCCATGCTCTGTGCATTAGTGTAGAGTCATTGCAGACCATGGGTCCCCTTTACTTGCTGCCTGTGCAAGTTTTTTTGCCTCCCACTGTTGGGTCCTTGAAATATTTGTCTTAAAATCATAGAATCATAGAATCGTAGAGTTGGAAGAGACCACTAGGGCCATCCAGTCCAACCCCCTGCCATGCAGGAAATCCAAATCAAAGCATCCCTGACAGATGGCCATCCAGCCTCTGTTTAAAGACTTGTCTTGTTTCCTCTGTGTCAGTTTGACTATCTTCTCCAGCCCTTTCCCCTTCCTTAATAGTCAGTTTGACTATTTTCTCCAGCCCCTTTCCCTTCCTTAATAGTCAGTTTGACTATTTTCTCCAGCCCTATTTCCTACCTTAATATTGTCTCCCTCCCCCACGAAACTCAGTTTAAAGCCCTCCTGATCAAGTTCTTGAGACTGTTGGCAAAAACATTTCTTCCAACTGGCGTGAGATGCAACCCGTCCGTTGCAAGAAGTCCCTCCTCATGGAACTGCAGCCCATGATCGAAGAATCTAAATCGTTCTCAGTGGCACCATCTGCAGAGCCAGTTGTTCACATCCGCTAATCGAACACCACCAAACCATTTCAGAAGAAAATCAACCTCTGCTTTACAGATTACAACAAAACTTATGTAGATAATGGAAAATTATGGTTCAGTTTTTTTAATAACAATAACAATAATTTTATTTATATTTCCTGCTTCTCCCTGCGAATTGAGGCGTGATAATAATAGAAACAACATTACAAGATACAAAATCACAATTTCATATAAAATACACTCAATAGAACAATAAAACTGTTATCAGTACAATACATAGACTAAATCATCATTTAAAATACATATCTTTACAAACAGAGGTGGGGTATTTCTAACTCTCTTATAACAGATTGGGTGGATAGGCCTGCCGGATGGGATCCGTCTTTAGTGCCTTCTTAAACACATATAAGGTGGTAATGAGACCGATCTCCTCTGGCAAGCCATTCCATAATTTAGGAGCTATGGCAGTAAATGCCCTGTGGGAAGTTGTTGTTAACCTGATGTTTACATAATCTAATAAATTCTTCCCAGTTGTTCTGGGAGTGCAGGGCGGATTGTGTAGGGAGAGGCATTCCCTCAAGTAACTCAGGCCCAAGCCATGTAGGGCTTTAAAGGCAATAAGCAACACTTTGTACTGCGCCCGGAAGCTAATCGGTTGCCAGTGAAGAGATTTTAATACTGGTATTAAGCAGTCTGATCTAGGTGTTCCAGTGACCAATCTGGCTGCCGCATTTTGCAGCATTTGAAGCTTCCGAACTTGGTACATAAGTAGCCTCATGTAGAGCGCGTTACAGAAATCTAGACGAGAGATTACCAGTGCACGTACCACTGCTTCAAGGTCTTTGTGATCCAGGTAGGGACGCAGTTGGCATATCAACTAAAGTTGGTACCATGCACTCCTGGCCATCACATCCACATGGGATGATAACTGTAAAGATGGAGCCAGGAGTACATAGAGAAATAGATTTGGGTGTCATCAGCATACTGATAATACTGCGCCCCATGTCTCCGGATTATCTCTCCCAGTGGCTTCATGTAAATGTTAAACAGCATGGGGGATAGAATGGTGCCTTTAGGGATGCCAGATGTCAGGTCTCTCCTTGAAGAGTAACTGTCCCCCAGCCTCACCATCTGGAATCTGCCCGAGAAGTAGGAGTGGAGACACTGGAGTGCAGTGCCCCAATACCTAACTCCCTCAGGCGTTCTAGAAGGATACCATGGTTTATGGTATCAAAGGCCACTGAGATGCCCAAGAGAACCAACAGGGTCACACTGCCCATGTCTATGCCCAGACAGAGATCATCGACTAAGGCGACCATGGCCGTCTCAACTCTGTATCCTGCCCTGAAGCCGGTTTGAAATGGATCTTGGCTTCATCCAAGACAGCTTGGAGTTGGGAAGCAACTGCCCTCTCGATCACTTTGCCCAAAAATGGTAAAAAGGAGACCTATCTATAATTGTTTCTTACCAGGGGATCTAGGGAGAGTTTTTTTTAAAAGCGGTCTTACTACTGCCTTTTTTAATTTAGATAGAAATATTTCCTCCCGAAATGATGCATTAATTATTAGTTGTAATAATATTTTCATTGCATCTTCTCTCTGAGCAGTCAACCATGATGGGCAAGGATCAAGAGGGCACGTCGTCTTCCTTACATTTCCAAGGAGCTTGTCCACTTCATCGGTATTTACAAACTCAAAATAATCCAGTTTAATAGAGTCCCCGGAGTCACTGGACACCTCTCTTACTGTTTCTGTCATAATGGTGTCTAGCTTAACCCTTATCTAAGAGATTTAATCTGCAAAGAAGTCATTAAACCCGTTATTGTCCTGTGTTCTAGTCTCTTGAAGCATAAAAAGTAGGAAGGGGGAGTGTGTGTGGGGGGGTAGGTGTCGGCCATGTTGGCTGTGGAAAATTAACTTCTATAGAACTGCTAAGTTGTTATATGTGTGTATAAGGCCAGGACATATAGATAAATTTCCTTGAGGCCAGATACCAAGTTGTGGATTCTGCAATACACCTGTGTTGTATGACTCAGCAGGATGAGCTAATAACTTATGCCATGTGCTGGAGTGGTTACATCAGCCAACTAAAGGTAAACAATGTGGGTTACAGTATAGTGGATATCAGAATTTGTGAGTTGTAGTGTGAGAGCTATTGACAGTGAGCAACTTTGTTTTGTTTGTACAGTTCCTGCTTCTGTATATAGCTGTATACAACTTAGCACTTGTAAATCAATCTCTTCAACTTGGAGCTGACCAGTTCTGCTTCTTCATTCCACACTGGTATCTAAACCTTGTTACCAGCATAACAGGTGGTGGTGGTGGTGGTGGTGGTGGTGGTGTTTGACGTATAACAGGACCTTTAAGATTAATTGCTTTTTATTTCAGCATGATTTTTCATGGATATTGTCCTGACGTGTAATCTGCACTTTGTAAAAGAGACTATTGTCAGGACACTGTATGAAAAAATATAGTACCTTTCTATTGGTGGTGGTGGTGGGGGGGGGGGGGGACAAGGCTGCATTTTACCTCCCTATCTGTTTATATACAGAAGATATCTTTTTGACACAGAAGAAGGAGACATGAAAATTAGGGGAAAGAATATCAACAATTTAGGAATTGGTCAGACCTCACCTGGAATACTGTGTCCAGTTCTGACCACTACAATTCCTTTTCATCCATTGCAGCATCATCATCAAAGAAACATGTATAGTGCTTTTACACACTTTGGTTTGGGTCTTGACTTCTATCTGGCTTTTGATGTTGACTGCACTTTGACTATGGCTCTGTGTTTCTCTTCAATTGTATCAGAGTGAGCTGCATCTTAGGTGCTTTGGGTGAGTTGGCATGAATCAAGAGGAGCACAAAAAGCAGTGACAGAATTCCTGAGGACATTCAAGGTGGTGACTTTTATGCCTTGGTGAGGCTCATATTGTGGACACTTGTGTTCACTGTAAAGCTTTAATCCTACAGCCTTGGAAGAATAGAGCACTGCAATTAAAGACCTTGCTATTTGAATATTCTCTCTGGCCTGTTCCTTTGCCTGAGCCCTTGGCTGCTTCAACATGGGTAGAAATGGCTTCTCATGTGAGGCCTTCTACTTCAGCATTGTTGCCAGGCTCCTCCTTAAGATTTGCCCTGAAAAGGTCTCTGACTGGGACAGAAAACCCAGCCACCTGAATTGAAGAAAAGGGTGACGGAACGTGAGGTTAATTGTGCTGTCAGCAAATTAGCTCCAAGGAACCCTCTCGATCTCAGCACCTTAAAGTCTTTAGAGATTGAAATCGTGCCAGTCATCCATAATGAGAAACATAAGAAGAGGATCAAGGAAAACTTGTGACATTAACTGGAGGAGATGTCTACTGTCACCCAGACTCTAGTAGAAACTGCCTCTCCATCTCATGCAACTGTCAGTATACAACCTCCACCCGACAACTCAATCCTCCATCCCATCAGAAATCCAAGTTATAAGAGGACATGAAAGTTCTAGCAGATTGGATGAGGATAAATGTATGCATCTTCATAAAGGAAGACCCAAACACCTAGTGATCAGTCAGCTTGACATTGATACCAAGAAAGGTTATAGAACAAATAGTAAAACAGTCCATCTATGTGCACTTAGAAAACAATTGTGTAATTACCTGGTTTCTCAAAAGCAAATCATGCCAAACTAATCTTAACTATTTGTTTTGATAGAGTTACAAGCTTGCTAGACCAGGAGATAGTTGTGTATGTAGCATATCTTGACAAGGTTCTGCATGATATTGTTGCAAACAAGCTGGTGAGAAATATTTTCAAAATTCATTAACAGTGTATATAATAATAGCAGCTTCATTTATGTACTGCTTCATACTAAACTAAGCAGTCTTTAAGTGGTTTACAACTGTAAGCCAATTGCCCCCAACAAGCTGGGTACTCATTTTAGTGATCTCACAAGGATGCAAGCCTGAGTCGACCTTGAACCCTGGCTAGTATTGAACTCACAACCTTATGGTTACTGAGTGGCTGCAGTACAGGCATAAACCACCAAGCCACTAGGGCTCTAGACAACAAGGCTCTATTTATTTGACATTGTTTCTTCCTCCAATTTCAATTCTGAATTACTCCTTCCTATTCCCTCTTGTTTCCTGTACATAATGTAATAATAATAATAATAATAATAATAATAATAATAATAATAATAATAATGCTGTTTATTTATAGCCCACTTTTCCAGGGAGATCAAAGCGGGTATCTTTCTCTCAGCTGTCTATATAAGACTCAGCTACAATTTATATCCTCTTTCCTAAATTCTTCCAAGGATTTTATTCTATGACAATTATTACTGCCAGTTACTATATCTTTATATCTAATCCAATTGTCTTTTGGTAATTGACTGAATTTGAATAAAGCTTTGTGTTTTTGAACATATTCTTCTCTTATATTTCTTCCAAATTTGTATTAAAGAATTTCTTATATAATGATTGTCAAAATCTTGATTTGCCATTTCTTTGTGGTAAAACAAATAGGCATGCCAGCCAGAACTCACATCTGCTCCTCCTAGTTTCAGTAGTTCATCTTTTAATTGCATCTAGGGTTACCATATCCCGGTTTCAAGCAGGTTTTGGGGCCTTGGGATTGCCCTGGCATGGTTTTGGCAAGATGTCCCGGGCCCCAGCTCAACAAGCTCTCACTCGCCTCTGACAGCAGCCCGCAACTCCTCTTCCTCTAGGCTTGGCCACTGGAGGAGCTGAAAGCTCACCCCCTGCAGCCTCTCCAACTCCTCACAAGGGGCAGTGGCCCAGAGGAGGAAGAGCTTTTAAGGAAGACCAGGTAGGGCAGGGCTGTGGTGGGGGAAGGTTGAGGCCTCCACCACCATTTGCTGCACTTTCAGCATGGCGGCAGGAGGCCTAGGGCTTCGAGGCCTCTCTCTGCTGGCTGGGGGAAGGTTGGGGCTTCCGCTGCCATTTGCCACACTTATGGTGCGGCAGCAGGAGGCCTAGGCCTTCGAGTTCTCTCTCTGCTGGCGGGGGGGGGGGGGGGGGGGGGGGGGGGGGGGGCCTCCGAGGTCGGGGGGGGGGGGGGGGGGGGGGGTGGGGGGAAGGTAGGGGCCTCCACTGCTGCTTGCTGCGCCTTTGGCGTGGCAAACGGCAGGAGGCCTAAGCCAATGAAGAGATTTTAATACTAGTGTTATGTGGTCTGACTTGGATGTTCCCCCATCCACAAAAATGGAGACACAAAAGACTGCAGCAAATAATTCCCAGCCAGGATGGCCACTCTCTATGATTCCTTTGTCTGGGCAAGGGTCACAATGTCTCCACCTGCCCTCACTGCAAGGCCTTTACACCGCAGGCCAGGAAGAACAGGGAGATGTGCCTTCGTTCTTTGCTGTGCATACAAATCCTCAAGTCTCCCTTCTGCTGAGGGCAAATCCGCCTCTGAGATTCCGCGATCTCCTACTCCTGAAAAAAGGAAAAAGACTGATGATGAGGGGTCTGGGCAGCAGCCCTCCCCCAAGCGGAAAAAATCCTCAGACAGCTCCAAATCTGATAAGAAGAAGCATAAATCTCACCTGACAATGACCCCAGAGGCCAACCGTCAGTCCCGTACCAAAGAACCCTCGGCTCCTGTCGACACTGACTCGGGCTCGGTACAGTGTGGCCAACTACCCATCCAGACCGGGACACCTCTCCCTTCTTGAGATGATCTCTGCTCTTCACCTCAAGCCGAATCTCTCCTGATTCTTCAGGGCCTTCCTGAGCCCAACCAACTCTCCAAACTTGATCTTGAAGCCTCTCCTCGATCCTGGACCTCAAAGTCGCAAACTATGCGGCCTGTATGGCTGCTTACCAGCAGCACTTGTGGAGCCCTTCCTCTCTATGACAACCTCTCAGAGGAAAAGAAACACCTGGCTCATACAATCCTCACTGAGGCACACTCTCTGGCCTCACAACAAATCACCTCGGCCAGGCATTCTGCAAGACAACTTTCAGGTGCCGTTGCCCTCTGTCGCCAAGCCTGGCTGAGGTTGTCTGACCTGACACCCCAACCTAGACTGGCCATTGAAGAGCTCCCCTTTGATACTTCAGGCCTTTTCCATAAGGGCACCAATGAAAAGCTGGACTTCAAAAACAACATGAGGAACACTGCCCGTGAATACAGTATATTCTCCTTGACGACTCCTTGATCTCCCCACCCATACCAATGCCGTTCTGGATGGCAAAGACCTTCCTACCCCTCCCCCAACCTGGGTAGGCCCAATAAGCCTTCTGATTTCCAACAGCAACGCTTTCCCTCTCAACAACAGCCCTCATCCTCGGGAAAATGCCAGTCAAAATCCAAATATAAGCAGCCCTTCCAAAAGAAGGATGTGACCAAGGTAAACGGTGCTTCTGAAGTTTTCCAGTGCACTTCATCCCATTGCCCCCCATTGGGGACTGCCTGACCCATTTTTACCACTCTTGGACCACCATAACATCTGACTCTTGGGTGCTCAAAATTGTCTGAAAGGGCTATGCTCTTGAGCTTCAGCATCTTCCCCCAAGGGGTAACTTTGTGTCCATCCCCCCTTCAGACACCCTTCTCGATGAAGTGCACTCTCTTTGCACCAAAGGGGCCATCGAGCCCGTGCCCTCTTCTCAAATCCAAGACTGTTTTTTCTCCAGATATTTCATTGTCTCCAAACCTAACGTAGGCCTCCACCCCATTCTGGACCTGTGTTTTTTGAACTCTTTCATCCATTATAAGCGCTTCCGTATGGTAACTCTCCCTTCTATCTTGCCCCTATTACAGGACTCAGGTTGGTTCACCACTTTGGACCTTCACGACGCCTATTTCCACATCAGCATCTGAGAGGACCACCAAAATCTCCTTGCCTTTTCTCTTGGTACCAAATCCTTTTGCTACCATGTTTTGCCTTTCAGACTTTCCATGGCACCGAGGGTGTTCATCAAGTGCATGGCAGTTGTGGCAGCATTCCTCCATCAACAGAACATAATCGTCTTTCCATACCTCGACGACTGGTTGTCGCTCCAAACAGAAACATGCACTCCAATCACCTCAGCTCTGCTCTCTCTCTCCTTCAAGCCTTGGGACTCATGGTCAAACCAGGAAAATCCACTCTCTGTCTCCCCACAAAAAGTGTGATTCATAAGTGCCATATTAGATTCCACGATGTCGAGAGCATATCTTCCCCATGACAGGTTCATGAATCTCAAGTCTTCAATTCAGTGCTGCCTCGCTTCCAGAGGCATTAGGGCGAGAACAGCTCAAGTAGTGCTGGGACACATGGCATCCACGACGTACGTTACTCCATGAGCTCAGCTCCGCATGCTCCCCTTCCAGTCCTGGTTTCTTTTTGTCTTCAGTCTGGCCTACGACCATCCACAGAAATGGATCACCAACCCGAGGCTGGTGACTTGCTCCCTCCATTGATGGCTTGACCCACAGAACGCCTGTGTGGGCATGCCCTTCCTACCTCCTCAGCCTCAGGTCACGCTCACTACAGATGCTTCCACCACCAGATGGGGAGCCCACTGAAATGACCTCTCTGTCAATGGCTCCATCTTGTGGCTTGGAGGATTCTGCCTTGTCTCAGCTCTGGTTCGAAAAGTCTCTTGGCCTCCCATAAGCCTGCCAGTCAACATTCCTACTCCCTCAAGTGGAACAAATTTCCTGACTGACAGGGGCCTATCCTCCTTGGAGGTTGATGTCCCCATTGTCCTTGAGTTTCTCAGATTCCTCTCCGAGTCCAGCCTCTCCATCTCCTCCTTGAGATGCTACCTCGCGGCAATCTGTGCCCACTTTCAGTTTTCTGGCCACCCCTCCTTTTTTGTCGACCCTCTGATAAAGAAATTTTTCAAGGATCTCAACAATCTCAAGCCCCCAACTGCCGCCCTGGCTCTAGCTTGGGACCTTCAACTTGTCTTGGCAGCTATGTCTACAGCTCCCTGCAAACTTCTCACTTTCTGTGACCTTAGGCTCCTCACCTGGAAGATGGCATTTCTGGTCGCATTGACCTCTGCACGCTGGGCCAGTGAAATCTGTGCCCTCCGTACTGACTCACCCTACCTCAAATTTTTCAAGAATAAGTCATCCTTAGACCGGACATTTCTTTTCTGCCAAAGATAGGTTCTGTCTTTCATCTCAACCAAGACATTGTTCTCCCAATGCCTGCCCCGAACCCAGTCACCAACACCGAGCGTCGACTACTCTCTCGATGTCAGGTGGGCTTTGGCTTTCTACCTCGATAGGACTTCGATCTCAAGGCGTTCTCGACAACTTTTCATCTGTTACTCTATCTCTAAACTGAGATTGCCTGTCACCCCTCAATGTTTCTCCAAGTGGGTGACCTCCACTGTGCACCTTTGTTATGAACTTCTTGGGAAGACTCCATTTGAGCCCATTCAACCAGGATGGTAGCCACTTCCTCTGCCTTCTTGTCTGCCATCTCCTTGGAGGACATATGTAAGGCTGCAGTCTTCCTTAGGGGTAGAGAAGCAATGATTTGTAGGCCTGACAAGATGTCTCAAGAGGTATGTTGTCTCCCTGGGGCAAAGATCCGTAATGTGACAGACAGGCTGACAAGACTGGTCAAGACAACTAACCAATACCCCTTCCCTTTGGTCCATGTGGGAACCAATGGTACTGAAAGACACAGCCTTCAAAACATCAAAAGGAATTACAAGTGTCTTGGTAGGAAGCTGAACAAGTGGATGCGCAAGTTGTCATCTCGTCTCTTCTGCCAGTTGAAGGCCATAGTCCAGGAAGGGAGAGGAAAATAGCAGATGTAAACAACTGGCTCCGCAGATGGTGCCACCGAGAACAATTTGGATTCTTTGATCATGGCTGCGCTTCCATGGGGGGGGGGCTTCTAGCAAGGATGGGTTGCATCTCCAACCAGTTGGAAGAAATGTTTTTGCCAACTGTCTCAAGAATTTGATCAGGAGGGCTTTAAATTGAGTTTGATGGGAGAGGGAGACAATACTATGGAAGGCGAAAGGGATAGAGAAAATAGTCAAACTGTCATAGGGGGAACAAAACAAATAGTGCAAGGACCCAACAGTGGGAGGCAGAAAAACTTGCACAGGCACAAGTAAAAGGACCCATGGTCTAAGTGTCTTTACACTAATGCACAGAGCATGGGAAATAAGCAAGATGAACTCGAACTCCTAGTACAACAAAGCAAATATGATATAATAGGCATCACTGAACCTGGTGGGATGAGTCTTAGAACAAGAATGTAGAAATAGGGGGGATAACCTTTTAAAGAGAAATGGGCCCAAACAGGCAAGGAAGAAGAAGACCACTATATGTCGAGAGATATTTACACCAGTGAAGAGATCCAGGACATCAATACTGGCAGCCAGAGAGTGGAGAGCATCTGGATAAAAATTAAAGGGGAGGGAAACAACAAGGATGTTATGGTGGGAGTCTACTCCCAGTCAGATGGGGGAATTGGATAACGCCTTCTAGAACAGATGACCACACACTCAGAAAGGAGAGATGTAGTAGTCAGCCTTGTCTGATTGCCATTGGAAATCATTCTGTGTCTCCATTCTGTTCTGATGGTAGCTGCTTGTCTTGAGTACAAAACTTCTCATCAGGACTATTAGATGAGCAGCCTTTCATGATCTAGGCAGTCAAATGCTTTGCTATAATCTATAAAGCACATGCCAATTTTCGTTTGGAATTCCCTGGTGTGCTCTATTAGCCATTGCATGTTTGCCAATGTGGGCCCAGTACCTCTTTCCTTTCCTGAACCCCACTTGGACCTCTGGGATTTCTTTTTCCGTGTATGGTGTGGAGTCTATGTTGCAGAATTTTGAGCATAATTTTGCTTGCATGGGAGATTAATGCTATGGTCCTATAGTTGCTAAGGGGATGCAGTGGCTCAAGTTGTTAAGATGCTGACTCAGTTGATTGCAAGATTGGCTGATTGACAGTTCAAAGCCCGGTGCCTATGATGAGGTGAGCTCCCATCACTAGTCCCAGGTTCTGCCAACCTAGCAGTTTGAAAGCATGCAAATGCAAGTAGATAAATAGGTACCACTCTGGTGGGAAGGTAAACAGCATTCTGTGCAATCGTGCTGGCCACATGATAAGTAGGCTCTGACAATGCTGGTCTTCCAGCTTAGTAATGGAGATGAGCACCGCCCACCTATCGTCGGACATGATTGACAACTTTATTCGCGGAATAGCTGTACCCATATGTTGCTGCAGTCTTTGTGTCTCCATTTTTTGTGATGGGGGATGTATATTGATCATTTCCAATCAAAAGAATTACTGATGAAAAAAACAGCTTGTTTGTCCAAGTGATCTTACCCAGAGCCTCATAGTCATATATCGTAATTCATTAATCTTCTAATATTGCATTACAGGTTCAGGAAGTTTGAAGATGACTTAAGGATACAACATATAAGCCTTTTGTCCTTGTCTCAAATATATATTACTTAGCCAAATTGCATAAATTGAGAAGTGGGTCAGTAAGAAGAATGTCCTTTTTGAAAAATACAATAAATTGATGTCATACAATCTTCATGACACTGTTCTTCGAATTCCCATTTGATAGTCTTTCATATTTCAGGTCAATATGTCTAATGAGATTGTTTTCCACATTTTATCTAGCCACATTCATGTGTGAGTACATTTAGGTACAGTGGTAACCCGGGATACGAAAGCACCGCCTTACGAATTCGGGTTACGAAAAAAATCAATAGGAAAAACTGTTCCGGGTTACGAAGGTTATTTCGGGTTACGAAAAATTTTTGGTGCTTTTCGGCGCTATTTCGCACGAAATCGCGGCTTTTCCCCATTAGCGCCTATGGCTTTTTCGGCTTACGAAGGATTTCGGGTTACGAACGTGGCGGCGGAACGAATTATTTTCGTAACCCGGGGTACCACTGTATCACCATCTTTGAGATATCTTTTAGCGTTTTTGCCACCAAGAGTATAAAATGGTCCTTTATTGCTCTTTCATTTGTTTTACAATTATTACAAATAGATAATAAAAAAATGTCTGACAAATGTCTGTTTGCTCATATGCTTTGTAAACTGCATGATCTTATCCCAGGATGACATTATATTATTGTTATTAGTTAGTTAGCTAGTTAGTTAGTTAGTTTGGGGGTATATCAAAATGCATATAGAGTTGACATATTACCCAACAGGCTAGATTTGACCCACGAGGTGCATGTTTAGTCAATCAGGTGGTCTGAATTCCAAGCTTCCTTATTTTAAGGCAAGTCTCTAGCTCTTGTAACAGTGGCATTAAAACATCATGATAGAGTTGCAATAAGTCAGAAATTAGTTGAGGGCAGAAAACAACATCATCAACAAGTAAGCAAAATGTGTATTTGCTATTCTCTCTAGGAAATGGAGTTTTTCAGCTCCAGAACTTTCTTCTGCTAGTTTCATATGTTGCCCCTGAAGAAGGTCTTTGAGATAATTGCATAGGCCAAAAAATAAAAAATAAAATAAAAACCATCTACAGAGCACTTGGTGATGTATCTCCCCTTTTTTCTTGTGGATTCTGTAATAATAATAATAATAATAATAATAATAATAATAATAATAATAATAGTTTTTATTTATATTTCCTGCCTCTCCTTGCGGATTGAGGCGGGATTACATCTATAGATTTAAAATTACAGTTCCATATAATAAATTACAATTTGTATAAAATAAAGTCCGTAAACATTATATCACTCTTGTAAAATATCCTTATCAACGTCTAATTGTAATAAACATGCTCAAAATGAAGTGTCTTCCTATAGTTGCTTATAGTCATCTTGATTTATGTAATGCACTTTACATGGGGCTACCTTTGTACCAAGTTTGGAAGCTTCAATTGGTGCAAAATGCTGCAGCCACACTGGTCACTGGAACATCCAGGTCAGACCACATAACACTAGTATTAAAATCTCTTCATTGGCTGCTGATTAGCTTCCGGGCGCAGATCAGGGGGGTAGGCTTGCTGGAAAAGATCTGTCTTAAGTGCCTTCTTGAAGGCATCTAAGGTGGTAATAAGATGGATCTCTTCCGGTAAATGCTCTATGGAAAGTTGATTTTAGTCAAGTTTTTGGATAGTCTAATAAATTCTTCCCAGATGTTCTGAGAGTGTGGGGCAGATTGTATAGGGAGAGGCGTTCCCTCAAATAACTCGGGCCCAAGCCATGTAGGGTTTTAAAGGTAATAACCAACACCTTATACTGCGCCCGGAAGCTAATCAGCAGCCAATGAAGAGATTTTAACACTAGTGTTATGTGGTTTGACCTGGATATTCCAGTGACCAGTCTGACTGCAGCACTTTGCACCAATTGAAGCTTCTGAACTTGGTACAAAGGTAGCCCCATGTAAAGTGCATTACAGAAATCAAGACGAGAGATTACCAGTGCAAGTACCACGGGTTCAAGGTCCTTTCAGTCCAGGTAGGGACGCAGTTGGTGTATTAACCAAAGTTGATACCAGGCACTTCTGGCCATCACATCTATTTGAAATGATAACTGTAGAGATGGATCCAGGAGTACCCCCAAACTGCGAACTTTGTCCTTTAGGGGAAATGTGATCCCATTCAGGACTGGTTGACAAATCTCCATCCCTGGACTTGGGGAACCTATCACAAGTACCGTCATTTTCTTTGAATTCAACTTGAGTTTGTTTTCCCTCATCCAGCCCATTACCGACTCTAGACAGGTGTCCAAAGGAGAGATGCCATTCTTAGTCACTGCATCAGTGGGAGACATAGAGAAATAAATTTGGGTGTCATCAGCATATTGATAACACTGCACCCCATGTCTCTGGATGATCTCTCCAAGCAGTTTCATGTAAATGTTAAACAGCATGGGGGACAGGATGGCACCCTGGGGGATGTCAGATGTCAGCTCTCTTTTAAAAGAGCAGCTGTACCCCAGCTTCACCATCTGGAATCTGCCTGAGAGGTAGGAATGGAGCCACTGGAGCGCAGTGCCCCCAATACCTAACTCCCTCAGGCATTCCAGTGTCATGCCCAAGTTTGTAAAGGCAACCTGTTTTACCTGAGAGCGTGTTATGAAAATTTCTCCTTCTGTGGACTTATTCAGAGCAGGGTTGATACAGACAATGAGACACCAAATTTGGTTTTAAACACTATGCATGTAACATTTATTAAATCACAAAAGTAATACAAACATTGATTATCAAGAGCTCTTTCATTCACTCACACATTCATACAATACACACACTTTCCTTCCACTGAGCAATGAGCATTTATTTTTTTTCTTTCAAATTTTATTGTGTTTTCATATATTACAAATGTATGTATGTATGTATTGGCATTATGGTTTCATATAATACAGTATAATTACAACATTGATATACACATACACATTCCATAATTAAATAATTTTCAAGTATCATATTTCTTTCTCCCCTCCCTCTTTCTATTAGACTTTAGTCTTAATATCACATCCTGTATCTTATGAATATTCTTCCTTTATTTACTTTTTCATATCCAATACAACCCGTCCCTTAAAGATAAAATACATTTATTTTTAACCATAAGAGATTCAGATTCAGGAAATCCGCATGACACCTCTTTTCCAATAATAGGGAATTAGCATTGCTTCATCTTGAATTATAGATTGCAGCACTCCAATTTAGTCAAATCCCTCATTTAATTAAAAAGCATACACTGGGTTAACATAGAAATGAATGGCTCACCATCAACTGATCTTGCTTTGTTCTTTAACAAACCCACTCTGCAAGTAATTAAAAACATTAAAAACCCATGGCTACAAGTGTCAGTAAACATATGGCCAAGATGGAAGCATGCTCTAGCCCCAGATCCCTCTCCTATCTGCCCCTTAATTGTCCACAAATCTTTCTATTCCCCTGATAAATTCAATCAGTTTCAGGGATGGGAACAACAAGGTATATATTTTGTACAAGACCTTTTTTGTAAAGGCAGACCGAAAACAATTGACTAACTTTCGATTTAGAGTCTAGTTGGTTTCATCTCCATCAGATAATTACTTTTGCACACAAATTAAAGGAAATAGGAGGACCACCTAGATCACTTGCCTAATTTGAGGCACAATGTATTCTCCCTCCCTAAGCACCAAAGGACCAACATCTTTAATCTACAACTGTTTGATTGAGCTCGCTTACCAAAATAACTGTGGCATAGAACTAACCTAGGAATCATAGAATCGTAGAGCTGGAGGAGACCACAAGGGCCATCCAGTCTAACCCCCTGCCATGTAGGAAGTATCAATCAAAGCATCCCCGACAGATGGCCATCAAGCCTCTGTTTAAAGACCTCCAACGAAGGAGATTCCACTACACTCTGAGGGAGTGTGTTCCACTGTCGAACAGCCCTTACTGTCAGGAAGTTCCTGCTAATGTTGAGGTGGAATCTCTTTTCCTGCAGTTTGCATCCATTGTTCCGGGTCCTGTTCTCTGGAGCAGCAGAAAACAAGCTTGCTCCCTCCTCAATATGACATCCCTTTAAATATTTTTTTTAATTAAAACTTTATTTCCCATAGCAAACATTTGCCAAATTAACAAATTCTACAAAAATCCAGACAGTTTATAGAATGGAAGCTTTTTCATAATTTTTCATAAATCACTTATATATACCTATATATACCTTAATTACCTTAATTCCCATGCTAGTCATTTCTTAATGACTTTAAAAGTTCTATAAAGACTACCACTAAAAGAAACTCATGACTTTTATGTGGATCTTGTATCTCTGTCTATCTGGTATTTTAAAATTATTATTATTATTATTATTATTATTATTATTATTATTTTCCCTTTAGGTTACTTCTCCCAGACCTTTTGCAACTTTATTAACTTAAAGGGGCTTTCCCAGCAAATAATGATCACCAGTTAGCAGACATTAATCCTCGTTTGCATTAGCCTCCCAGGCTGAGGCCAGAACAATACACATGCAAATCACTCTTGCATTCCCAGGATCACACAATATATATACACCCAATTTTTCCAGACAAAGCATTCTCTGAAGATGCCAGCCACAGATGCTGGTGAAACGTCAGAAATAAACTCTGCTAGAACATGGCCACATAGCCCTAAAAACCCACAAAAAACTAATTCTACTTTTCTTTTCCAATATCCTGTTAATAGTTCCCATTCCTCCTGGATCATATTGTTAGTCTCTTCTTTTAAGTTTCTAGAAATTCTATCTACTTTTCTCAATTCCAATAAATATTTCATCCATTCTTCTAGAGTTGGAATCTGTGGAGACTTCCAGTGTTGTGTGAACACTACTCTCGCGGCCGTAACCATGTACAAAATTACTTTTCGATGTTTTCTTTCTATGTCTCTATCTAACATGAAGGTCATGTTTAGCAGATATAGTTCTGGTTTTAATTCAAACTTTGTGTGTATTATCTCCTTAATGGCATCATGTATCACTTTCCAATATAGTTTAGCTTTACTACACTTCCACCAAATATGGAAATAAGTTCCAGCTTTATCTTTGCATTTCCAACAAGAAGAGTTGACATTTTTATACATTTTTGCTAATTTCTTAGAGTAAGATGCCACATGTATAGCATTTTATAGTAATTCTCTTTCAGATTTTGAGCTGCGGTAAATTTATTTGTGCTAATCCATGATCTTTCCCATTTTTCTAGCTCAATAGAGTATTGCAAAAACTGACTCCATTTAATCATTACTTCTTTAACTTGTTCTTGTTCTAGATCTCTTTTCAGTAAACTTTTATAAAATCTTTTAATAATTTTTTATCTTTTTCTAATATTATTCTGTCTATTTCAGTTTTTACTCTTTATATGAAAACCAATCTAGTTTTATATCCTCTTTTTACAGCTCCTCTCTAGTTTTTATTTTCAGGAGATGTTTACTTTCTTTTTTTAGTACTGTATTTGTTCATATGTTATCCATTTTTTATCTAACTGTTTAGACTTCCCAAATAACGCTTCTTGGGGGGAGGTCCACACTGGTATTTTGACATAGAATCTGTTCTTACATTGACACCAAATATTTAATAACCTTCATCTTACATAATGATTACAGAATTCTTTATTATCTTTGAGTTTATCGTAGATCATGTAACCATTTCAGCCATGCTTTATATAGTGTCCTTCTAATGTCAAAATCCTCTCATTTAGTAAAGAAACCCATTCTGATATCCATACCAACCCACAAGCATACTATTATAGGTTTAAGTCTGGAGTCCCTAGACCTCCCCTGCTTTTAGCATCTGTTAATAATTTCCATTTTATCCTAGGGTTTTTTTCCAGACCAAAAATTTTTAGCTAATTCTTTTTTCCACTTTGCAAAACATTTTTCATTTCTTATTATTCACAGGCATTGGAACAGGTAAATAAATTTGGGCAAAATGTCCATTTTTATTACTGCTATCTTGCCAGACAAAGATAATTTCAATTTGGCCCATCTCTCAAGGTCTTTTTTGGTTTCCTTCATCCCTTCAAATTTTAAAATAAGGTTATCATATCACCTCTTAACCTTCTCTTCTCCAGGCTAAACATCCCCAGCTCCCTAAGTCATTCCTCATGGGGCATGGTTTCCAGGCCCTTCACAATTTTAGTCACCCTCCTTTGGACATGCTCCAGTTTCTCAACATCCTTTTTGAATTGTGGTGCCCAGAACTGGATACAGTATTCCAGGTGGGGCCTGACCAAAGCAGAATAGAATAGCACTATTACTTCCCTTGATTTAGACACTATACTTTTATTGATGCATTGGCCTTGTTTGCTGCTGCATCACACGGTTGACTCATGTTCAACCGGTGGTATACTTGGACTCCTAGATCCCTTTCACATGTAGTTTCATTTAGCCAGGTGTCCCCCATCCTATATCTGTGCATTTCATTTTTCTGCCCTAAGTGCAGGACCTTGCATTTCTCTGTGTTGAATTTCATTTTGTTAGCTTTGGGCCAGCTTTCTAGTCTATTCAGGTCATTTTGAATTTTGATCCTGTCCTCTGGGGTATTAGCTACTCCTCCTAATTTGGCATCATCTGCAAATTTGATAAGTATGCCCCCAATTCTGTCATCCAAGTCATTGCTAAAGATGTTGAATAGCACTGGGCCCAGGACAGAACCCTGTAGGACTGATTTGAATCTTTCAGTTCCCCTTTCAAAATGATCTACAGTTTGGTCTTCCACCCCTTTTAAATCCAGATCAGCACCAATGAGAGAAAACACCTTGAAAATTATACACAAGTGGTATTTGACTCCAATGAAGCTAGCTAGAATAGTTTAAAATGTTTCCTCCAAATGTTGGCCTAGTTGTAATGAGAATGGAACATTTCTACATTTCTTGGCAATTTGTACTTGAACAATTTTCATTGATTACCAACAAAGAAGTAAAGTCATGTCCCGAAATGCTTTTGTTATCAATATATGTAGACCCAAACTAAAATCTGAAACATAAAAACCTCATAGATTTCCTCATTACAGCAGCCATCATTGAGATTGCCAGATGCTGGAAAACAGGGTGATAGATGGTGGGAAAAGATATGGGTACTGTGGCTACTTGAAAAACTGTCTGACAGAATGGCAAGTTACTCAGGACAACCAAAATGAGAATGTTTCGTAGACAAATGGTTCCCACTCATTGACTTTATAAACAAAGGCAGAAACAAGAGAAGACAACCACCACCTCATCTCAACCTTTGGTAGAACATCCTGGACTAGATTTACACAAAGACAGCACTGGATTTTAAAATGACCACTAACACTGAACAGAACCCAAGAAGGAAACCTGCAACACCGTTCAAAGTTGTGAGATGAATTCTTTTATTTTGCTTTATTGTTATGATATGTTTTGTATATAGTTGTTTACTTATAATATTTTTTTTAAAAAATGCTTTAAAAAAGTGAACATTTGGTAAAATGTGATTTTTAAATTTTTTTTAAAAGAAATAAAAATTAAAGAAATAAAATGTTAAAAATGACATCGGGCTACTCTCATACCAAATTTAGAAGCTACAATTGGTACAAAATGTGGCAGCCAGGTTGGTCACCGGTACATCTAGGTTTGACCACATAACACCTGTGTTAAAAAATCTCTGCACTAGCTGCTGATTAGCTTCCGGGCGCAGTATAAGGTGCTGGTTATTACCTTTAAAGCCCTATATGGCTTGGGCCCGAGTTACTTGAGGGAACGCCTCTCCCTACATAATCCTCCCTGCACTCTCAGAATATCTGGGAAGAATCTATTAGAATATCAAATGACTAGACTAACAATTTCTCATAGAGCTTTTACTGCCACTGCTCCTAAACTGTGGAATGGCCTATCGGAAGAGATCTGTCTTATTACCACCTTATATGCTTTTAAGAAGGCACTTAAGACAGATCTCTTCCTGTGGGCTTACCCACCCGACCCTGTATAGGAGCCTTATTAAATGAAATGTTCCACTCCTTTGATTATTACTGCCATGTTTGCTATGAGTGTTATGTAATGTTATGACATTAATAATGTCAGTATTTTATTGATTATATTCTTGTATTGTAATTTGTATCTATTTTATCGAATGTAATCCCATCTCAAACCTCAAAGAGAGGCAGGAATTATAAATAAATAAATAAATAAATAAATAAATAAATAATTTACATTTTTAAAAATTCCTGTGGCTCTCCTTTCTTCTCCCACTAAGCCTTGCCCCACTTGCACCATCTCTTCCGCTTTTTAAAGGGACACAGGTGAACACCACAGTTTGTTTCTGCAAAAAGACAGATCTTTGGGGAGCAGTGGTGTCACTCCCCTTAGGATGTCACCTGATGGGGCCTAGTGACACTGCTAGTCTTTCCTTTCCTACTAAGGTCATCTGTCGTTATTTGCAGGCAATATGAAGTCTGCCATTTAATCATCCTGTCTTTCTGCTCTTGCCTAGTCCATTGTCCCGTACTTTCTGCCTACTAAATTTCACATTCCATATTCCAGAACTGCAAGTTCTTCAAACAAGCTCAACAATCAGGATCCAGTTCCAGTAACTGATTTTAGGCGTCTTAAGCTTCCAAGCTTAGTTTCCTCTAATTAGTTTTAGGTATAAAAAGTTCATATTTGTCCTAGATAAGAAACACATTTTCTTGTATTTGGCAATAGTTTCACTTATTTTTCTGTGGACTATAATTAGTGAACTGGGCAAGCAGAAATATGCATGAACAAATTACAAAAGTAGGAGCTAGTGCAGTTTCATTGGTACATCTGAAAGATAGGATCAGTCTAGAACAGCAATGTTTAGTGGTAACCTGAGCAAGAGGAATATTTGCTTACATGCTTCTCCAGAGTTTGTGATTAATATAGAACAAAGCCATTTTTACAGCTTCTCTCAGCTCAGCTTCCACAGGAGAGTTCTCCTCTTAAAACAACAATGAGGGTAAAATTGAATAGGTTGATCAGGATACCTCTCAGCACCCTTTCTGGCACCTGACCCATTTGGGTGGCACTGCTATTGTTAGTAGATAACATTTTCCATTGCTTCCTTTGGTGTAATCTGTCTGCCCTTCGTTCCACATTCAAACTGTCTGCTACGATTTTCCTTTTTCTCAGATTAACAGTAAAAATATTTGTCCATTAGTACTTGGAAAAAGAGAAACATTTCCAGGCTGGGTTAGCTGAGATCTTATGAAAAGGACTGAAACATAATATTCTACCAAGTCATTAATATACTGTGGGCAACTTCCAGGGATTGGGGGCTGCATGGGTTTTCCATGAGACTTCAGAGGGCAGCACACCTCAACCATACTTTCATTCCAATTTTAATTTTAGATTTTTTTAAACTTTTATTTTTACAAAAAATACTCCCACAGTTACTGGGGCATGTAAAGTAATGGGGTGTGTGTGTGTTGTGGTCTGCTTTAGATCAAAGCAACTTTTTAAAACCAGGAAAAATACTGGAAGCTGACTAAAACAGATGGGAAGGCAGAACTGTTTAGTAAAAATAACATTGGGAGAAGTGGTAGTGGTTTTAGAGGCCTCAGAAATGGCCTCAGAGTGCACATACCACCTACACTTTGCTCACTCCTGTAAATTATGACATGATTTCCCAAACTTCTTCCAAGGCTTCTTTTGGAGATCTATCACCTTACTATCCCTTTTACTTGTTACATTGCAGTCATTCTGGCATGCAAATACAACTTACTCAGTTTCCTTGCTTTATACGCCCTTTGTTTTCCACCCTTACACCGGCAATGTTGCACTGTTCCTCTCGAGATTAGATCTGGGGCCACAACCACCCAATTTTCCACCTACACCCAGATCCCTGCAGGCTGCACCTTCCTTTTTTTCAGTTTTGAAAAATGACTATCTGAAGCCCTTCATATCGGGTAGGACTGAAATACTGTTACAGTGGACAGTTGCATTCCATTGATGATTCTGCAAGAATGACTTTCATTTTTAGACCATTTTTTCCAGTGACGGTGGGCCAGGAAGGCCAGGGTTCCACCCTGCCCCTACAGTGGAAGGGAGGATCATTGTTTTGAGATATCTCTGTTTAGAAAAATTTAAATGGTGGTGATGGGGAATAGCCCAAATCCTAAAATAGACTAACTGAATGGCTGGAATTTAAATATAGTGTTTACTTAACAAGTTCCCATTTATACAATGGATCTACTCCACATGGGTTTAACAGTTGGATTTGGGGCAGTGTTTATAATATTGAAAAGTAAAGTAGTGGAAAATGACTGAAAACAAGCCAAAAGTAATGAGTACATTTGCTCAATTACTCAATTAATAACTGGCAATTAAAAAATCTAGACCACAGCGATGTAACTAGGCTGTAGCTTGTAAAGCTGAAATTCATATAATAAAACAATAGAATCATACAGACCACAGGGGCCAAACAGTCCAATCCTCTGCCGTGCCACAATCAAAGCACTCCCCAACAGATGGCCATCAAGCCTCTGTTTAAAAACCTCTTACAACAGTTAGTCAGGAAGTTCTTCCTAATGTTAGGTAAAATCCCTTTTCCTGTAGTTTGAATCCATTGCTCCATGTCCTAGTCTCTGGAGCAGGGGTCGGCAATCCCCGGCCCATGGGCCGGATGCGGCCCGCAGAGGCGGCAGGACCGGCCCCAGCCCGGTCCTACTGCCGCTGCCGCCGCCACCACCAAGGCCGCCGCCTCCTCCTCCACCTCCTGCTCCACCTCCTCCTGGTCCACACAAAGGGGCCTGCGGAAGCGGCCTGCCGCCTCTGCGGGCTCCCCCCAGGGCCCTTGCGGCCCCAAGCCTCTCCCTCTGGAGGGAGGCCTGGGGCCGCACGGGCCGAGAAGGGGCCCGCGGAAGTGGCCTGCTGCCTCCGCGGGCTCCCCCACGGCCGCATGGGCCAAAGAAGGGGCCCGTGGAAGCGGCCTTGCCGCTCCTGGGCTCTTCCACGCCCTTGCAGCCCTTTTGGCTGAAGGGAAGATATGAAGGGAAGGGCCTGGGACGGGTGCCAAGCCCTTCCCTTCGGCCTTCTCATTTCGGCCAAAAGGGGCCCTTGGGGCCCGTTCGGCCGAAGGAAGGGGATCGAGGAGGAGAGGCAGGCACACGCCTCCTCCTCCCCGCGGGGCTTCAGTGGAAACTCCGCCCCCGGCCAATGCGCTCCGGCCCCCGGATGGTGGAAGCTCACCCCTGGCATGCAGCCAACCCCCGACCAGGGTGGAAGCTCCACCCCTCCTGACTTTCACCCCCCCCCAGTTGTCTGAGGGACAGCAACCCAGCCCCCAGCTCAAAATGGTTGCCTAACCCTGCTCTGGAGCATCAGAAAAAAACCTTGTTCCATCCTAAATATGATATCCCCTTCAATTATTTTTATGCGGCTATCATGTCACATATTAACCTTCTTTTCCAAAACTAAATGAACCCAGCTACCTAAGCTGCTTGTCATTGGACATGATTTCCAGACCTTTCACCATTTTGGTTGCCTTCCTGTGAACATGCTTCAGTTTGAAAATGTCCCTCCTGAATTGTGGTGCCCATTACTTTACACAGTATTCCAGGTGAAATCTGACCAAGACAGACTAGTACTATTCTATATTACTACAATAGTGATATAAACACTATACTCCTATTGTTGCAGCTTAGGATCACATTGGCTTTTTGAGCTGCTGCATCATACTGTTGATTCACATTCAATTTGTGGACTACTAGGATTCCTGGATCACTTTAACACAGGGCTGCACAAGATGAGGCCGGGGGGTGGGACGGATGCGGCCCACCAAAGGATTTCTGGAGGCCCAGGGCCTCACTGTCAGGAGGAGGGGGATGTCCTGCCTCCCAGAGTCCTCGCTCAATCGCACGGGGCTTTGGAGGATGGGAGCAGTGGACTCTTTCCCCAGGATTTGCCTCTGCTTCCCAGAGAGGAAGGAGCTTTTTGCAAGCTGGAAGAAACAGATTTTCTAGATCCATTTCAAACCGGATTTAGGGCGGGCTACAGAGTTGAGATGGCCTTGATTGCCTTAGTCGATGATCTCCATCTGGGCACCAACAGGGGAAGTGTGACCCTGCTGGTGCTCTTAGCTCTCTCAGCCTCCTTCGATACCATTGACCACGGCATCCTTCTGGAATGCCTGAGAGAGTTGGGAATTGGAGGCTCTGCTTTGCAGTGGTTCCAATCCTACCTCTTGGGTAGATTCCAGATGATGTTACTTGGAGACAGTTATTTGGCCAAGAGGGAGCTCAGGTCGGGCGTCCCTCAAGGCATGATTCTGTCCCAAGTGCTGTTCAACATTTACATGAAGCTGCTGGGTGAGATCATCTGGAGACATGGGGCAGGGTGTTATCAGTACGCTGATGACACTCAAATATATTTCTCTATGTTTCAGATTGAAACTCTGAATGCCTGTCTTAATGCGGTAATAGACTGGATGAGGGAAACAAACTCAAGTTGAATCTAGGTAAGATGGAGGTACTTGTAACTGGGACTCCCAATCTGGGAATGGAGTTATGCCAACTGTTTGCAGTCTGGGGGTTCTCCTAGACCCGTCTCTCCATCTGACGGCTCAGGTGGATGCGACAGTCAGGAGCACTTGCTATCAGCTTTGGCTGATACACCAACTGCACCCTTTCTTGGAGTGGGAAGACCTTGAAACATTGGTACATGCACTGGTAACCTCTCGGTTCGACTTCTGTAATGTGCTCTACATGAGGCTACCTTTGTGTCAAGTTCGGAAACTTCAATTGATACAGAATTGGCAGCCAGGCTGGTTACTGGCACACCTAGATCTGCCCATATCACTCCTATTTTAAAATCCCTTCACTGGCTGCCTATTAGTTTCTGGGCAAGGTACAAAGTGTTGGTTTTAATGGCTTGGATCCTGCCTTCTTATGGGAGCACCTTTTCCCATATCATCCTCCCCACACTCTCTGTTCCACTGGGAAGAATCTATTTCAACCGAAGATGACGAGACTTTCTGCAGTGACCCAGCAATCCTTTTCTGCAGTCATTCCTAGACTATGGAATGATCTGCCAGGTGAGATCCGTCAGATTACCACCTTGGAAACCTTTAAGAAGGCTATTAAGACGGAACTCTTTTGGCAGGTCTTTCTGGATTAGAACATCCCTGTTGACCTGCCTCCCCTCTCTGCCCTCCCATTATTCTCCATCTTTATCTTTTACTCTACCCGGTCTCCGCTTGAAATTTTATCTCATTTTAATTGTTATTGTACACCATTGTTTTTAACCTCTTTTTTGGTTTAATCTCTTTTTAGTGTTTATTATGTTTTTATGATAGGGGAGAGGGATGGGGATCTTGGAATTTTTAATGCTTTTTCTTTTAATTGTGTCTTGTTTTACTGCTGTAATCCGCTTGGATTCCTCGAGATTAAGTGGAATAATAATAATAACAACAACAACAACAACAACAACAACAACAACAACCAGGTTTCAGTGATGCTGAATTGTATTTGCTTTGCTGTGTTAGGAGTTCAAGTTCATCTTGTTAATGTTCTGTGCATTAATATAGACAAATTTGAGACCATGGGTCATTCCCTCTAGCTTCCTGTTTAAGATTTTTTTCCCTTTCACTCTTGAGTTCTTGTACTGTTCGCCTGGTGTAGTGAAGTGGGGAAGGTTGATGGGAGGGTTGATCGCAGCAAGATGAGACAGGTGAAGGAAGTAAAGGAGACGAGCCCTGGGGAGAGGCCAGGGGAGGAGGAAAGAAGTGCAAGGAGGGGTGTAAGAGGAGAGGGAGAGACGAGCGCATGGAGGGAAGGTGGATGCGGAAGAGTGGGGTGTGGAGAGGCGGCCAGACGAGGGAGAGGGAAGGTCACCCTAAGCCCCCGGAGAGAGGGCCGGTCAGTATCCCCATAAGGACGGCATGGGATGTTGAGAGTGGGCCCGCATATGGAGGTGCAGCTTCAGGATCCCAAGGAAGAAGGAGACTTTAGGTACCCCAGAGAGGGGGGGAGGAGGGAGAAGGAAGGCGGATCCCAGGAAAAGGAGTGGTGGGACCCCAAGGGGGAGCGTTGGGAACAGGCCCTGGCTCCTATGGACTGGGAGAAGGCTGAGCGTGAACTCCTGGAGAAGCACGGTGGAGACCGAAGTGCGAAAAGGGGCGAGGACACCGAAGAAACCTGAGGGAGTTAAGAGGCCCGCTGCAGAGTTTTTGGGACACTGGGACCTGTTACAGTTTGTGTTAATGTTCAGTTTAAGTTCGAGTAAAGTTTGAGTGCATTTCCCCTAGGAGTCGTGTAAGTTTGTAACGCACGTGTTGCCAATTGGGAGGACTTCCGGACAAGATGCAGGCTGGAGCCCAGGCCCCGCCCACACCTGGTTCTTTCTATAATAATTTGGTGATTCTTTCTAGCACTTAATGAACTCCTGCCCTCAAGAATATTGTCTGCCTCACCCACATAACTCAGTTTAAAGCTCTCCTAATCAAATTTTTGAGACTCTTAATGAAAATATTCCTTTCAACTGCTGTGAGGTGCATTCTTGCCAGAAGTCCATCCACCTGAAAGTGCAAGACATAATCCTAGAAGCCAAATTCTTGGCAGCAACATTTGTGAAACAAGTTGCTCACCTCTGCTATTTTTCTCTCTCTTCATGGATTGTGCCCTTGACATGAGATGACAATCTGTGCATCTAAGTCTTTCTACCCAGAATCTCTTATGATAGTCTACAGGCTATGCCTTACAGTGTTGTTGGTACCCACATGGACCAAAAGGAAGCGATAATGGTCAGTGGGCTCAACAAGGATCATAGAATCATAGAGTTGGAAGAGACCGCAAGGACCATCCAGTCCAACCCCCCTGCCATGCAGGAAATCAAAGTGAAAGCATACCGCACAGATGGCCATCCAGCCTCTGCTTAAAGACCTCCAAGGAAGGAGACTCCACTACACTCTGAGGAAGTGTGTTCCACTGTCAAACAGCCCTTACTGTCAGGAAGTTCTCCTAATGTTGAGGTGCAATCTCTTTTTCTGTAGCTTGCTCTGGGTCCTAGTCTCTGGAGCAGCAGAAAAGGAAGGGTCGATTGACCCCTGAAGAGGTTGCAAGCCCCAGGTTGGGAACCCCTGGCTTTGAGGTATGCAGTGTTGCACCGTCTGATCATCATGTGGTGAGTCCAAAGCATGCTGGATAATAACAGAAGCACATTTATTGTCAACCACTCCCAGTAGCTCCCTGCCCTCCCCATGCACCACAGTGGGAGCAGACAATCACTCATATGCACCATTTGTCACTGCTCCCCTGCCCCTTTGCCAGGCAGACTGCCAGCGGCAGACTGGCTGCACATTTTGGTACCATGAGATCTGCTGGGCATACCCAAGGCACTGCTGGACCATCAACCACATATTTCATGCAGGGTGTGTGTGAATGAGGGGGCTAGTTAGGGGGAGCATGCTTTATGGGATGGTGCACTCACATACACACAGGACACTTGCAACACTGCCATACACCCCTCCATGCACTGCCCTGTTGCCCCCACATGTACACAATACATACGGCAATATGCACTTAGTGGTGGGACACGTGCTCCATCATCATGCCCTACTGCATGCTTAGTTTTAGCACTGTATAGCTGTCATGGCCTAATAGCACATGAGTCATGCAAAGCACTTGTTTTCCCTTGTGGATTTGTATCTTTTTGCCATTTATGTGGCCACTCTTACATTCCAAAACAATTTGTAGCTGACATCACCTGCTGCCTGCTCATCCTGGCTGTTCTCAGTGGCTACCGCAACAGCCCATGCCAGAGTGACTGGTCATGGGGGCAACTGGCCACAGAGAAGGTGGTGGTTCCCTCCCCCCCAGCAAGATGTCATTCCAGAGTTTCACCCCATAGGTATGTAGCTGATGCATTTCTCATCAGAGTACTGGTCCTAGACACCCGTGCAGAGGAGTGCTATGTTCATGTGTGTGCAGTACCCACCCAGTTGGGCACTGTGTTATCTGTCCTGAGGGGGGTGGTGTCACAGCATGCCTGTGCAGGGACGTAGCCAAGGGGGGGTTCTTGGCACCCAAAATTTATATAAAACCAAACTTGGTAACAGGCTGGCGGCTCCACCAGGGCTAGCCTGAAGATAGAAGCTCCTCCCTCCATAACTGTCATCCTTCGGCCTGGGAGGGAGTGAATAGGCTGGCCCAACTCCATCAGGGCTAGCCTGAAGATAGAGGCTCCTCCCTCCATAGCTGTCATTCTCCGGCCTGGGAGGGAGTGAATAGGCTGGCCCAGCTCCATCAGGGCTAGCCTGAACATAGAGGCTCCTCCCTCCATAACTATCATCCTTCGGCCTGGGAGGGAATGAATATGCTGGCCCAGCTCTACTAGGGCTAGCCTGAAGAAGAAGAGCCCTCCCTCTAGTCCATCTGCCTTGGTCCAGGCATCAGAGGGAGAGAAGAACCGCTGGACATCATCCCCTTCCCCACCACCATTCCCTTCTCCTTTTGTGTCGTGTCTTTTAGATTGTAAGCCTGAGGGCAGGGAACTGTCTTATTAAAAATAATAATTGTAAGCCGCTCTGAGAGCCATTAAGGCTGAAGGGCGGGGTATAAATAACGTAAATAAATAAATAATAATATAACTTCTACCAGCAATTTATTTCCAACTTTGCCCCGATAGCCAAAACAGCCATAATTCAACTTAATTACAAGTTGAAGTGGAGCCCAGAGTGTCAAGAAACTTTTGAAAACTTGATCACCTCTGAACCCATCCTGAAGCACCCAGACCCACGAGAGCCATTTGTGGTACAAGCTGATGCTTGTAAATACACTAGTTATTAAAGACAAGTTGGGGTATATCCAGAGGAGAGCCACTAAAATGGTGACAGGTCTGGAAACCATCCCTTATGAGGAAAGACTTAGGGAGCTGAGTATGTTTAGCTTGGAGAAGAGACAGTTAAGAGGTGATAGGATATCCCTTTTAAGTATTTGAAGGAGTGTCACTTTGAGGATGGAGCAAGCTTGTATTCTGCTGTTCCAGAGGTTAGAACAATGGATGCAAGCTACAGGAAAAGAAATTCCACCTCAACCAAGGACTTATTCTGCAACATCTCTTGGAAGAGTATGCACCAATAAATGAAGGCCTCCATGTAGCATTTATTGAGTTTAAGCAAGCTTTTGATTCAATCTCCCGGGGAAAAATTTGAATCCACTAACATCGACAAAAGATTGCTGTTGCTCATGAAGAAGCTGTATGAAAATACTTTTCTGAAAGTCTGATGTAATCCTACTGGGCATTTAACAAGACAAATACCCACCTATGTAGGAGTAAGACAGGGCTGTATCTTAGCCCCCACTTTGTTCAGCTTCTACGTTAACTCCTTAGTTCATCATTTGGAACCGCTAAACTCACACACACCCCGACTAGCAGACAGACCGATATCTGTGCTCCTGTATGTAGATCAGGGGTAGGCAAGCTTTTTGAGCCAGGGGCCAGGTTGCTGTCCCTCAGACAACTGGGGGGCCAAAGCCAAAAATTAAATAATTAAATAATTTTAAAAAACTTAAATAAATAAATAAACCGGGACAAATGTAGGACAAAATTTTCAAATGGAGAACACTTTTTTTAAAAAATGGAGGGCACGCGAAAAATTTTGCTGATTTTTAAAAAAATGTTAATATAAATGCATGTTTCCCAGGCTTCTATAGACAATTGCCCCCCTTGCCCGCCGCTTGCTCCCCCCTGCCCGCCTCCTCCTGATAGGCCAAAGGCCCCATGCCCTCACGCGAGAGGCCAAAGGCTCCGGCGACAATCGGCAGCAGGACCGGGCGGGGGCCGGTCCCAAGGCCTTGCCGGGCCGCATCCTGCCCACGGGCCGCAGGTTGCCTACCCCTGATGTAGATGATCGAGTCCTAGCACAGTCAAGAATAGGCCTGAGATGCCTCCTAAGTGCTCTAGCCTCTTACTGCGAAGATGAACTGTTGACAATAAATTATACCAAAACAAAGGTATTGATATTCAGTTAAAAAAAGATCAAGCACAAATGGCAAATCAAGGGACATCAAATAGAGCAAGTTGCCTGCTATAAATATTTAGGTATAATTTTCCAGTCAACAGGTTCATGGAATTTGCAAATGAAGCATGGCATTGCAAGTACCCAGAGAAGTACTAAAGCACTCCTTTCTTTCTTTTATACTAAAGGTGGACAATACATTCCCGTGGCCATCCAGATTTTTATTAGCAAAATAATTTCTCAGATGTTGTATGGCTGTCAGATATGTAAAATTGATAACTACTCACCTTTTGAAATTGTACAGACAAAATTCTTAAGAGCAATTTTGGGGACTCGGCAAATTAGTCTGGAAACACGAATTCTGATGCTTACAGTGAACTTTTGGCTAAAATTGACTTTTCTCCCCGTCGGACTTGCTCCACTAATTTTGACAAATACTTTTCACTCTAAATGGAAAAAAGTCACTATTAACAAAGCTACAAAATTTGGGACTCCCGGCTGAAGCCCTCTGGTTCATGGGGTATACTAAAGCCAAAACAGCCATAATTCAGCGTATAAAAGATACAGAATACCAAAATCATCGAAGCCGGTCTGCAAGTTATCCCAACTATTGGTGTTGTGCAGAACCATTTACTGTACTAAATTACACGACGAACCTATTTATCAACAAATGCAGAAAAGCTTTCACACTAGCCAAATTAAATGTTTTACCATCAGCACTACTGAAGGGCAGATACAGCAAAACTCCAGTTCATAAGTGACTATGTCCTTGCAACACAGGAAATGTAGAAACTGCTAATTATGTACTGTTCCACTATCCCTTTTACTGTGATTTTCGTAAATTATTATTATTATTATTATTATTATTATTATTATTATTATTATTTATATAGCGCTGTAGATTTGCACAGCGCTGTACATAAAACAATAAATATATAAGAGTAAACCTGCCTATGGCATACAATCTAAGAAATAATAGGATAATACATATAAAATATATAGCAATATAGGAAATGGTTCAATAAAACAGGCAACAAAAGAACATCAAATAGCAAATGCTAATCACGCAATGCCTGGGAATGCTTCTCTGAACAGGATGGTCTTCAACTCCATTTTGAAGCTGGTTAAAGAAGTGATGATTAAAGAAGTAAAGGATTGATCACTTCTATTCTCTTTAAAAAAAAACAGGGAGTCTGAAGCCTTTTATTTAGAATATTTGTTGTCTGACAGAAATTCTTATATATCCTATAAAGTAGCATAATTCTGCACATTTATCATTTGCAGGAAAAGCATAACAAACCAAAGATAGCAGAATTTATTGATATTTCTGTAAACACGTTCTTATTTTTGTTTTTATGCATCTGAATACAATTGTCCCTTTATTATATTACTCTATTTGAATTTATTTTTTGCTAAATGGAAGTGCATTTCCCCCCCTAGTTGGTAGGTTTTTATCCTCCTACTATTTTAAACCAAAACAGTTTATTCTATGTGCTTTTTATTTTTATGTTGTGTGTATTAATTTACTATTGACTTGCTGGTCATTGACCGTAATAAAGTTCATTCATTCCACCTCAACATTAGAAGGAACTTCCTGACAGTAATTGCTGTTCAACAGTGGAACACACTCCTTCAGAATGTGGTGGAGTCTCCTTCTTTGGAGGTCTTTAAACAGAGGCTGGATGGCCATCTGCATGGCAAGGTGTTGGACTGAATGGCCCTTGTGGTCTCTTCTGATTCTATGAGCCTATACCTTCTGGGCTCAGCCCTGTAGGAAGGAGAGGATCCCCTGTAAAACATTGTCTTCAAGTCCCATCCCAGACAAACAGGATGGATACCAGAAGGATATCATGGTTGAGGATATTGAAAGCCACTGGGAGGTCCAGCACAACTAACAGGGTCACAATCTCCCTGTCAAGTTCCTTGCATAGGTCATCCATAGGTCATCCACCAAGGTGACCAAAGCTGTCTCTGTTCCGTAGCCAGACCTGATACCAGATTGAAATGAATCTAGATAATCGGTTTCATCCAGAAACCCTTGGAGTTGGGAAGCCACAACACATTCCAACCTTACCAAAATTGGTATGTTGGACACTGGCTGATAATTATTCATTATAGCGGGATTATAGATGATGTTTTCAACAAAAGCCTCACAAGACAAGTTAGAACTCTGCCTTGTTGTAGGGAGACATTGATTACCCTTCACCCATTCAGCCAGTCCCCCTCTGGCTTGTTTAATAAGCCAAGAAGGACAAGGGTTTAAGACACATATGTTAGTTTTCACCTCTCCAAAGATCCTGTCCACATCATGTTCAGATGTTTGCTCCTTATCTTGACACAGTTGTTTCATGCTCTGAGGTTGAACAAGGTGTCACTGAGATGGATCCATCTGTCTCTGATGGTGTGAATGGACTACAGGACCAGTGTCCTAGCAGGTGAGTGTTTGGAGATGACATGGCAGTACAGAACTTTGTACACATGGTCAATGTAGTGACCATGGCAGGATTTGTAAAACATCTCTCTTGATGGGGAACAGGAGGAACAATATTGGCCATTGCCAGAATAGTGTCAGTAATGCCTACAATCCCTCTATACCACGTCAAGTCATCAGAGCCATGTCTGGAAGGACATTGGATCAAGTTCTAGAAGAAGAACAAGTCAAACACAGGGTGTCAACACCAAGGAGAGGAGGGTATCAGTGGGGGGCTCCCAAGTCAATGAGGTAGGGAAAGAATTGCTGGAGGAGTCCCCCAATGGGGAGGGGCCTGCTTGAACCCTGGGTTGTTGACTTGTGGGGTCTCTCAGGATTCTGTGTTGTCTCCTATGCTATTTAATATATACATGAAACTGCTGGGAGAGGTCGTCTGGAGTTTTGGGGTGTGGTGCCATCAATATGCAGATGACACTCAACTCTATTCACTCCTTCCCATCCCAATCCAATGAAGCTGAGTCCAAGATCTCCCCTTCAGATGGTGATCTGAGGTTCACCTGCACTATGTGCAGAGATTTTAGAGGCCAAAGAGGTTGGAAGACCTGTGGTGCCATGGGTTGATAGTCTCATGGTACCAAAGACTCTAACTGTGTCAAATCTTCAGTGGCAAGCTGCCTGACTGAAAAACCATTCCTCAGTCTCAGAGTGCTTTTCCTTTTTCTTACGGTTCTGTTTCATTTTCTTTCTTTGGGACTGAAAGCTTTAGCACCAGGCCATCCTGGCATGATGGTACTGCATGGTCTGGGGTAGCTCTCAAATCTATAGGCTTGGAACCACCAATCAAACCTGAGGCAGACTTGCTTCGTTTAATTGCTTTACTCAGCATATTGGTATAGAAAGATCATTTCAAAGGACAACTAATCAGAGAATTACAAGATACCCTCAGAGGTACAGAAACTTTTGCCATAGGAATCTCATGTGGTTTCAGTGTGCTGCTCATACAATAGGGCTTTGTCAGTATTCCCAATTATTTCAAACCTGAGGCATAATGGGTACAAGTACACATGTTATGTCCCTCACCCAAACAGAGGAGGCAACAAAACTGTTGTGGCCAGGTAACTTTACCTCACAATCAGCACACCTCTTTAAGAAGAAGGATGAAGCTATTTTAGCAATAAACTATGTCAAAGACTGGTCGAGACAAATCCATTTGTCTGAGAAAGATACAATCCAAGGGGTAGATGAGAGAATGGTCAGGGATGGCCTGAGTTGATATTAAAAGCCACAAATGAGCATGGTTGAGGGACATACAAAGGAGTAGTCAAAAACAAAGCCAAATTAATCAAAAACTGTAGTAATAAAACAAAAGTAAACAATAAGCTAGGAAAGTTCCTCTGATGCTGCTCATGAAGCAGACAAAAAGGAGCTGAGGTAAATGAGTGCTAACAGTGAGGGATGGAGCTGAGGGTGGATGTACCTACCACCACAAAGCTTATGTAATTATACTGAAGATGTACTGCACAAGTGCAGAAAACCCAATTGTGTGAGTCACAGAGACTACAAAGAAGAACAATTACTCTGTGTCCTATTCTCTGGAGCAGGACAAAACAAGCTTGCTTAATTCTCAATATAACACCCAAAAATTGAAACATGGCTATAATGTCACCTCTTATCCTTCTCTTCCTCAGGCTAAACATACCCTAAGCCACTCCCTTTAGGACATGGTTTACAGACCTTTAACCATTCTGGTTGCCCTCTTCTGGATGCGCTCCAGCTTGACAACATCATTTTTGGATTGTGGTGCCCAGAACTGTACGCAGTATATCAGGTGAGGCCTGACCAAAGCAGAAACGTGTGGCCCTTTTATCTCCCTCTATCTAGACCCTATAAACATATTCAAGCAGTCTAGAATCATATTTGCTTTTTAGCTGCTGCATCACATTGTTGACTCATGTTCAGCTACTATGTTCAGTCTACTATGACTCCTATATCCCTTTTACATGTATCGTTGTCAAGCCAGGTGTCCTCCATCCTATATCTATGCATTTCACTTCTTCTTTCTGCTTGAATGTAGTATCTAAGGATTACACTAGATACACTAGGAACAAGAAATGAAGCAGAATAAAGATTGATAAGATCCTATGAGGACATTTAACAGGGATGCACTTACCGAGGGAACTGCCCTAAGACATATGCAGGTTGTGGGCTTGGTGGATGGAACAAGAGACAGTTGTGGAGATGTAAGCTGCTAAGGTGAGGATGGTGTAGGACCAGGGAGAAGGTGTTCAAAAGGGAAGATGCCAAGAAGGGGGAGAGGAGAGGAGAGTAAGGACGCTCACTTGAGGAGTGATTGGGGAATGTGGAGGAACAGAAGCTGGCAGCCTTAGCAGGCTAGATTTAGCCTGTTCTGGGAAAACATTCAGCCTCAGCCCAGCACAGGACTGCTTTCAAGGATGCTTATGAGTAAGAACTGCTGTTCTGGAAAAGAAAGTGAGGAAGAAAACATAAAGCATGGACTTTGTTTAGATGCTAGCATCATCTAGTGGTCTCTTTGTGTTATAGCTGCTCCAGGGCGGCTATTCAATTGTCTTTACTTCAAAAGACTAAAAGATATTGATTTTTGTTCCCCAGCCAGAGGGTAGGCAGACTGTACGCCTCCAAATGATTCTAAACTGTAAAAATATACAACTGAACATTAAGGTCTGAATTGTCCAAGTCATAGTATTCCCCATCACCATGTAGAGATGTGAGAGCTAGACAGTGAAGAAAGACTATAGGAAGAAAATCAATTCATTTGAGAAGTGGTGCTGAAGAAGAGTGGTGAGGATATCTTGGTTGGCCAAAATGACAAACAAATCAATCCTGTAATGAACCAAGCCTAATATCTCCCTGCAAGCCAAGATGACTAAATTAAAGCTGTCATACTTTAGCCATATCATGAGAAGACATGACTCATTAGAAAAGATAACAATGCTGGGAAGGGCAGAAGGCAGTAGCAAGAGAGGAAGACCACATACCAGATGGTTAGACTCAGTCAAAGAGGTCACAGGCATGAGAGATTAAAAATGGGGAGTAATGGAGATATCTCATTCACAGAGTTGCCATAAGTCAACTTGATGGCAGCTAAAAACAACAATAACAAATGTAGTATCTTTCTCCCTACTGTGATTCATTTTATTAATTTGAGACAGTTCTTATAATCTGTTAAGGTCATTTTGAATTCTGAAGAATTCTCAAAGATTGACAGTAGTTCTATGATTGCTTCTGCTAATTTTTTAAATACCCTTGGATGTAGTTCATCTGGCCCTTGAGACATTAATTCATTTAAGTGCAGCCAGGTATTCCTGTACCACTTCTTCACCTATCCTGTGCTGCATTTCTCTTACTGCATTATAGGACCCGGAGCAATGGATGCAAGCTACAAGAAAAGAGATTCCACCTCAACATTAGGAAGAACTTCCTGACAGTAAGGGCTGTCCGACAGTGGAACAAACTCCCTCGGAGTGTAGTGGAGTCTCCTTCCTTGGAGGTCTTTAAACAGAGGCTAGATGGCCATCTGTCGGAGATGATTTGATTTGGATTCCTGCATGGCAGGGGGTTGGACTGGATGGCCCTTGTGGTCTCTTCCAACTCTATTATTCTATGATTCTATGATTCTCTCAGATTGAGTACTGTTGTCCTTTTGGGAGAAGACCAAATCAAATAAGGTGTTAGGTAGTTCTGCCTTTTTTCTGTCTTCGTTAGCATTTTGCCATCCTTTTCACACAGTGGCCCTGCCATTTCCAAGAATTTGCATGGGCTCCTGTGTCTCATCTAGCCCTGTTACTCTTGAGATACTACCGTGAACCTGGTTCAAGGTGATACTTAAGCCCTAAAGTAACAGGTATAAACATCTTGCTAATGTATAATATTACTGTGTCAGAGAGGATGCCAAGCCTATGTCTCTCAGGGGAATTTGTACTGAGCTCAAATGGAAAGATATAGAAGGACCAGGGTAACTTGGTCTTAAGGGATCATATCCCAGTTTTTATGGGGTCCAAATTCACACAGAACTCCAGAAGTACACTTCCAAATAAAACAAGTTTTTATTTTTATTTTTATTTTAAAAAGGGACTAAACACACTCACTCATGCAAGGAACCATGCGCGCACACACAAAGACTAACGAACTCAAAGGTGGGACGTTGGCTAGGTATGAAGCATCACTGATGGTGGTAATTACTTATGTGGATCTTGACTCCAATCGCAGAGTGTCTGGGGTGACGAGAAGACTCAATAGCTCCTGTTGCATGGGGGGGATGGTGAGCATATTGAGGTGCTAAGACAAGCAAACTGACAGTTTCTGCCTGCTGCTCGACTGAGATGAAGACAAGCTTCAATAGTGCCAATATTTATACCAAAAATATTCTTTGGGGGCAAGTAGCAAGAAGTTGAAAGGATTAAGTGAAATTGGTTTTCCAGGATAGAAAAAATAAAGCGAAACCAAATTGAAAGAAGAGTGATAGTCACATATTTCCATAGAAAAGATGATTAGCATGCAGGATTACTGATGCATTCTTTACCTTCCCCATGCTTTGTCTCAGGTCTCCTCTTACCTCCTCTAGGTGTGTCATGATCCAATCTAGCCAGGGCCCGGGGTAACTCCTGATTGCTAGCCTACATGCAAAGATCTTTCAGTATCATGGCATCCACAGTGAGGTCACATTAGGGTGATCCAACCTATATGTTTTATTGCAATATTGATATTAAAGTATGAAGGGTAAATCAGGAAGCCATGGGGTAATAACATCTGATACACAGTATATAACATTAAACATTTGTTTTGTTCAGGCCTCATTTGGAATACTGCGTCCAGTTCTGGGCACCACAGTTCAAAAAGGATGTTGACAAGCTCACATATGTGAGGGTGACTAAAATGGTTAAAGGCCTGGAAACCATGCCCTATGGGGAGTGACTTAGTGAGCAGGGTATGTTTAACCAGTAGAAAAGGCTAAGAGATGAAGGGATGCCATATTGAGGATGGAGAATACTTGTTGTCTGCTTTTCCAAAGACCAGGACACAGAGCAATGGATGCAAAGTACAGGAAAAGAGATTCCAGCTCAACATTAGGAAGAACCACCCAACAGTAAGAGCTGTTTGACAGTGGAACACACTCCCTCAGAGTGTAGTGGAGTCTCCTTCTTCTGAGGTTTTTAAACACAGGCTGGATAGCCATCTGTCAGAGGTGCTTTGACTTTGTGTTACTGCATGGCAGTGTGTCTGGGAAAGCAGCCACGAATGCTGATAGTTGCACTGAACAAGAGAAACTGCTCACGGAGGCTGGTGCAGTTTTAAGGTAAAGCAAAATCCATTAATGCAAACAAAATAGGATTAATGCAAAGCTCTGTAGTACAAACCAAAGGTCCAGCCAGAGAATAGTCAAGCAGTCCGAGATTTAGGATTCTAACAAGGCAGATTAATAAGGCAGTCCAAAGGTCAAGGGTTCTAGATAATCAAGATGAGTAATCAATCCAAGCTTCAAGGGTTCAGGCCAAGGAGACAAAAGAAGAGTCAGAGACAAGCATGCTTTCACCAGCAAACTCAGATAATCTCTGACAATTGACCTAGCATCCTGCACCTGTTTATATTACCAGTTTATATGAGCTCAGCTGTTCTTGATGGCTCAGCATTTTTCATAAAGCCTCCTCAAACACCGGAGGCATGCCCTTTCAGCTCTTTGCTGGATGTTCTCTTCATCCTCTTCTATACTTTGAAGCTCTGTTGCTGGAAGGCTTGGTTGCCGAGCCTTCTAGGAGACCACAGACTCTGCTTGAGCTGGCAGAGCAGAGCTAGGGCCCAGCTCAGCTTCAGGCTCAGTCACAAACTGGAATTCTAGCTCTGCCCCATCACCATTTGAGTCCTCAGCCACACTGGGCATGAAAAACTGGATGTCCCTTGAGATCTTTTCCAACTGTATGATTCTATGACATTTAACAACACACTACATAGGTTACTATAAATGACACCAACACCATACAAGATAAACTAGCTAATATCTGAAATAGCTCTAACACTTCACAGTTATTCACAAACCTAACTCATGATAATAGAAAACTTAGGAGCTGTGCACACAGCCCCAAAGGTGCAGCCTCCAGCAGCCCCTGTTACAACCAGATCAGGGTCACAACAACCCCATGTCGTGGCACTGATCTGGCCTTTGCAGAGTGTAAAAAGAAGCTGCAAAAAGTGGCTTTTTTTGCACACTGCAAAGGGTGTGATAGCCACATTGCCATGGCTTGGCAGCACTCCTTCAGTGCTGCGTCATATGTGTGCAGTGCCAGAAGAGCACCGTGACATCATGCTCCCCTGGGGACGGAGCTTTTAGTCTTGTGCTAAAAGAAAAGGCCCCATCCTGTTTTTAAAACACACCTGTTCAGATGTCACACATGGAAAGAAATTGGAAAGAAAACTGACTCAAGTATCACTCCAAGGCTTAACACCAGAGAAAAAAATCCTGGTCTGCTCTGCTCCAAAAAATTAGAAACTATCACACCTGTATGAGAACTGTGGGCTGGTGCATAAGCAGGCAGGAGCAGATGCCCTGAGCCAGGCAAGCCACCATTGATGGCCATAATTTTTTGTCACCATTGCACACAAGTGGGCAGCTGCATCTTCAACCCATTGTACACCCCATGGAGTGAAATGATGACAAACACATCATGTTACCAACAATACAATGCAACAGAGGGCCATTGGGGGATGGGGAAGAAAGGGTGGAGAACCCTGATTTTGTTGTGCCAGCGTGTCACTGGGTGCACCAATGCACCTTATAGGCAGTCAATTGATCATGCAGTGGAGCAGCTGGTCATGTAAGGTATCTAGTGTGCACATGTGTTTGGAATGGAATGGCTTGTAGTCATGGATGCTCTGTTTTGATTATCCTTTCTCACAACAGGAGAGGGCAATGTGGACTGTGTATCAGTTGCCAGGCTGCTGTGGGAGCTAACAGTGTGCTCAGTGGGTTCTCCCTATGAAACAAGAAACCTGTGGAGTAGGTTGTTTTTTCCTCTCCATCTGCTCCTTGTTTTAAACTAAAAGGTGAAATATGCTCATATAATAGTTCATATAGATGAAGCCACCTTACACAGAGCAAAACTGCAAATTCATGAACAGTCAGTTAAATAGTACATTGAGCATGAATCAAATGCATGTCATTGTGACAGTAACCAGTTCCGATAGATTTCAGCACAAGTCTTCTTAAGAGAGTAACAAGAGAGACAGAAGATCCCAGTTGTTGTTGTTTCTGCTTCACCACAGTAGGCTTCTTTCGTTGAATACACAACAATACAATACATTTAAAAGCATTTATAATAGTTTACAAACACAAAAAATACAATTACAAGTAGGAGCCAGAGAGAGAAGGAAAGCAGTTGCTAGGCAGCCATTTTGACTGGTGAGCATTTAATTTTTGTAAACCCTTAGGAGAGTGTGCTTGTTGCTGAGTGGGTGGAGCTGCTGTGAGTCACATCTGTGAGTCACTAGGGGGTGGAGCTAGGGGTTTAGCGCTATATAACTCCTCCCAGAGCCTTTCCAGGCTAGTTCCTGCCAGAGAGAAGGGAAAGAGAGCAGTTGCTGGGCAGCCATTTTGACTGGTGTGTGTTTGAATTTTTTAAAACTCTTGGGAGAGTTTGTTTGTTGCTGAGGGGGTGGAGCTTCTGTGAGTCACATCTGTGAGTCATTAGGGGATAGAGCTAGGAGTTTAGCTCTATACAACTCTTTCCAGAGCCGCAATCCATTTTCAACTAGGGAAAAGTACAGCAGAGGCAGCAAAGGAGCAGCAAACTTTGTCTTTAGAGGTTCTCCTTTACATTTTTCGCTTTTTTCAAAAAGGACGTTTGGAGGTTTCCTGCTCAAAGGAAGTGAGTCAGAAACTTACCCTCAGAATGATCTAGCAGCCAGGACATCTTTATAAAGTTGTATCCCCAGAAGATTGACCTCACTGATGAAGATTGGTGAAAAGGCCAGGTCAATAGGCCTTTTTACATTCATGTTTACTAGAGGATTTTTTTTAGGAGGAAGCCAACAGTCCTTTTTCAGTGATTACTTTAGATTTCTCAGTATGGACACTGACGGAACTGCTGCAGTGACCTGCAACACTTGTGGCAAGTTTGTCTTCTTGCCTACAGATGTGGAGAACTTCACATGCACCAAGTGCAAGTTGGTAACACTCTTGGAGTAAAAAGTCCAGCAGCTGGAGTCCAGAGTAGCTACACTTCAGCATATTAGGGAGCAAGAGGATTTCCTGGACAGAATGGAACCAACGGTCTTGGACAGGGACCACAAAGAGGAAGTTTCTGGGAAGGAGGAGGTCACTTCACATACACAGGAGGCAGACAGATGGAGGAATGTCACACAGAGAAGTAGGGAAACAAGAGATTGTCCTGGGAGCTTACAGCTAGAGAATCTATTTGAAGCTCTTTCACTTATCAAGGAGGATGAAAAAGAGCAGCATGGAGAGACTTCAGGCACAGAGCAGAGAAACCTGAGAGTTCCACCAGAGGGAACAGTCGCTGCTAAGCCTAGGAGGAGGCGTGTGGTCATGGTGGGAGACTCCTTGCTGAGGGGTACAGAAGCAGTGATTTGTAGGCTTGACAAGATGTCTTGAGAGGTGTGTTGTCTCCCTGGAGCAAAGATCTGTGATGTGACAGAGAGGCTGACAGGACTGGTCAAGCCTAGACCAATACCCCTTCCTTTAGGTCCATGTTGGAACCAATGACACTGCAAGACACAGCCTTCAGAATATCAGAAGGGATTATGAGGCTCTGGGTAGGAAGCTGAAAGAAATGGATGCACAGATTGTCATTTCGGAAATGGAAAATTGGGAAATCACCAAAGGGGAATTCAAAGAAATAGTAAGCACGTGTAGGGGTAAAGTCAGAAAAGCTAAAGTGCAGAATGAACTCAGGTTTGCTAGAAAGGTTAAGAACAATAACAAGGGCTTTTTTTGGATATGTCCACAGCAAAAGAAAGAAGAAGGAAATAGTAGGGCCACTGTGTGCAGAAGATGGCAAAAATGTTAACAGAAGACAGAGGAAAAGGCAGAATTACTCAACACCTTATTTGCCTAAGTCTTCTAAGAAAAGGAAAAGGGTGCTCAACCTGAGGAAAATGGAGCAGAACAGGGGGAATTCAGCAGAGAATAAACATATAATACAAGAATATTTGGTTAATGTAATATCGGAGCCATTGGCAATCATCTTTGAGAACTCCTGGAAAACAGGAGAAGTCCCAGTAGACTGGAGGAGGGCAAACATTGTCCCCATTTTCAAAAAGGGGGAAAAAGAGGATCTCAACAATTATCGTCCAGTTAGTCTGACATCAGTACTAGGAAAGATTCTGGAGCAGATCATTAAACTGAGAGTCTGTGAACATCTAGAAGGCAATGCCGTAATCACAAAAAGTCAACATGGGTTTCAGAGAAACAATTCATGCCAGAAAAATCAAATCTCCTTTTTTGATAAAATTACCAGCTTGGTAGATGAAGGGAATGCTGTGGATACAGTGTATCTTGATTTCAGTAATGTCTTTGACAAGGTTCCCCATGACACTCTTGCAAAGGAGCTTGTAAAATGTGAGCTAGACAAGGTAACCGTTACATGGATTTGTAATTGGTTGACTGGCCGAACCCAAAGGGTGCTCAACAATGTCTCCTTTTCATCCTGGAGAGAAGTGACCAGTGGGGTCCCACATGGTTCTGTCCTGGGCCCAGTGCTATTTAACATCTTTATCAATGACTTGGATGACAGAATTAGGGGCATACTTATCAAATTTGCAGATGACATCAAATTAGGAGTAGCAAATACCCCAGAGGACAGGATCAAAATTCAAAATGGCCTGAATAGACGAGAAAGCTTGCCCAAAACTAACAAAATGAACTTCAACACAGAGAAATGTAAGGTACTGCACTTAGGGCGGGAAAATGAAATGCACAGATATAGGATGGAGGACACCTGGCTGAATGAAGCTACATGTGAAAGGGATCTCAGAGTCCAAGTAGACCAAAACATGAACATGAGTCAACCATGTGATGCGGCAGCTAAAAAGGCCAATGCAATTTTAGGTTGCATCAATAAAAGTATAGTGCCTAGATCAAGGTAAGTAATAGTGCCACTCTATTCTGCTTTGGTCAGGCCCCACCTGGAATACTGTGTCCAGTTCTGGGCACCACAATTCAAAAAGGGCATTGAGAAACTGGAGCATGTCCAAAGGAGGGCGACTAAAATGATGAAGGGCCTGGAAACCACGCCCTATGAGGAACGACTTAGGGAGCTGACGATGTTTGGCCTAGAGAAAAGAAGGTTAAGAGGTGATATGATAGCTCTGTTTAAATATTTGAAGGGATATTGAGGAGGGAGCAAGCTTGTTTTCTGCTGCTCCAGAGAACAGGACCTGGAACAGTGGATGTAAGCTACAGAAAAGAGATTCCACCTCTGCATTAGGAGGAACTTACTGACAGTAAGGGCTGTTCTACAGTGGAACACACTCTCTCAGAGTGTGTTGGAGTCTCCTTCCCTGGAGGCTTGATGACCATCTGTTGGTGATGCTTTGATTGAGATTTCCTGCTTGTATGATTCTATACAATTCCATATGTATTCTTTGTTATCTATAGCTCTCTGTCATATATTTCTTGCAGATGGGATAGCAGATTACTCAGCCCTAAATACTCTAGGCAAAAATGTTAAACACCTCTGAAGGTGAGACAGAACTAAACTACTGTAAATGTAAAGACTGCCAGTTATTGAAGCCATTGAAAGAACCATTTAAATGTCAATAGCTATTTAAAGAGACCAAGTAACAAATTTATAGTCTTATTATCTATAAGAAGCAAGAAAAACCCAGTCTGTCCTTTAGAACAAGGGGAACTACTGTGTTAAGTAAAAACACTCATATTGGAACAATATTTTAGAAATGTCTTGATGAGCCCTCACCTCAATAATCTGAATAATACAAAATTTAAAGGAATCATGATGGTGTTAAGTCACCCTTGTATTCTGACAATCTCAGTTTTACAACTCTGTATCTTTGAGCACTGCACAGTCTCTGACATGGACAAATTATTATATACAGTACATGATGTATTGAAAAGTACTGAAGGGGAAAGTGTTCACCTTATTGTGTGTAGGTGAAACAATGAAACTGCACTGAAAATTTACAGTGCATGCAATGACCACAAGGGTAATGGCCCTTAATGTATTTTTGCAAAAATCAGAATAGACCAAGAGGTCTTTCAAATTTTCATTACATTGATAATTCATGATAGGAGAGGGCTTACAACCCTTCACATTATGTAATAAATACCTACTTTTTATCATTCATTTGATTTTGTGTGCTAAGGGAGAAAGCATTAAGGTGCATATTATACTGTCACTACCTGACTTAATGTTAGGAATAAACAAGTCACTATGGCGGGGTACAGACCGCCAGAAAGAGGTGCCTCCCTGGTGCCTCTTTGCTCTGCAGGAGCGCCACAGCAACCAAATTGTGTGGCGTTGCTGTGGAGCAAAAAAGGAGCGCCCAGAAGCAGCTCTTTGCAGCGCCGCTGCGATGCCGCAAAGTGCCAGAACCGGAAAAATGGATGCAAGTGTGAATCCTGGACTCATGTGGTCGCCCCAACCCCAAGGTAGGATACAAACTTGCCGACACACGTTTTGCTGCTCTCAAACTTTAGTGAACTTGTACAACTTAACAAAATAACACCCCAAATTCCCAACACCAACACAATCTCTCCTTAACTTTCCGTTTCTTCATGGAGACTCTTCACCCAGCTCAGGTCTTGGCGCAAAGCACTTCTCCAGCACCTCCAACTCTAACGTATCCTTCGGGTCCCAACATTCTTCTTCCAGGGTTCCCCCCTCCTTCTTCCTCCACTCCCCTTCCTCCGGATATCTGACGTCTCCCTCTTTCTGGGGATTCCTGAACTTTACCTCCACATGTGGACCCACTCTTAGTAGTCCATGCCTTCTTTGAAGAGTCACAGTTTGGCCTTCCCTCCAAGGGTTTCTGGTCACTTGCCCTAGCCCTGCTCCAACCACCTCTCCGCGTCCTGTTCTTCCACGTCTTTGCCTCCACCATGCACTTTCATCTCCCTTACTTTTTATACCTCTCTCCAAGGGCCTCAGCTCCTCCATTTCCTCTTCCCCTGGGTCCTCCTTCCTGTATGATTGTGTCTCTGCCCGACCAACCCATCCCTCACCTTCCCCTCCCTCACTACAGCAAGCTACAGGAAAAGAGATTCCACCTCAACATTAGGAGGAACTTCATGACAGTAAGGGCTGTTCGACAGTGGAACACACTCCCTCAGAGTGTAGTGGATTCTCCTTCCTTGGAGGTCTTAAAGCAGAGACTTGATGGCCAACTGTTGGGGATGCTTTGAATGTGATTTCCTGCATGGCAGGGGATTGGAATAGATCTCCCTTGTGGTCTCTTCTAATGCTATGATTCTATGATTCTATGTACTATGGTCATCATTTAGACATCTTAAATGCTTCTAAGGGGAGCTATTTATAAAAAACAGAAGTCAAAGAATGTTGGAGTATAACAGGCTACTGGGGATGCTTAAAGTATAAAATAAATACCCATGGAGGCTCCCACACCAAAAAAGAGAAGTTCACAATCAGCAGATTAGAGGCCCCTACTGGGGACAGCAATGACTCTTCCACTGATTTTCTCTTGCATTCCTGCAAAACAGGGAAATACTTGAGCCTGTTGCCTTTTCGAGGTGGAATCTTCATTTGATATGATGTTGGGCTTGGAGTTTATGGTTTTAGTAAAAGTTTGGTTCAGAGTTCATTTAATAGTAAAAATGCATAGGCCTTATTGTGAGAATGGGTCAAAAAAAGTTCTCTGTACTGGGATGGTACAGGAGAGAGGTGGGATGGCATTCCAGAGATAAAAGATAAGCTGTTCCCAGTTTGTCCTAGCACCTGGAGATTGGATAAACAACTTGCTGAGTGGATACATAATGACATAGTATATGCTAAGTTGGTAGAAAAAAGCAACAATTTATAAAGTAGTGGAGAATAAATTAATTTTGTCTTGCAAACAAGCATGTAGCCCCGCCTGGAAACTATCTCTGTGTGAGTACTTTGCCATGCCATGCCCCCGGGATGAGACTCTAGGGCTGTGCATACTGGCCAGAAAGGCCGCACAGGGGCAGAGTCGGGGCGGGGCATCCAAATGACGTACACCCCAACTGTATCCCCAGGGCAATGTAACACGATGCACCACTGAACATGGCATGCGGTGTCACAGCGCTCCTCTGGCACTGTGAAAGAATTCCCTTTTTGCAGTTCATTTTAGCACCCTGGAAAGGCCAGATTAGGGCTGGAGGCAACTGCAGACCGCCCCTTAGGGACTGTCTACACAGCCTCTCTGTGTGTCTGTCCAGTTTCTTTCTTTTTGATAGGTTAACTTGCATGAAGCAACAGTGTGTGCTTGTTCTCTTTTTCCTTTATGTTACTTGTATTTAGTTGTTTATGTATGCTTTGTTTTCCTTTCATTATTTATATTTAATCTATTTTTGTACTTCTTTCTACTTCATTTTCTTAAATAAACAACCTTCTTGAGACCAGAACTGAATACTTTCACCTTTTCATACCCTTTGAACCCACTTGGTAGCTATATAGGATGCAAATATTATGTGTGACAGCTAGTGTTTGAGTATAAGTGTGTATTTGACTGCCAAGGCTGTGAGTATAGCATTCGACAGAGGGCATGCTTGGTCTGCATAAAGGTATGCTACAGCACCAACTGCCTTTCCTTCCATAGATAGTTTCTCTACAAGAATACAAAATCTCTAAACAGCTATGGCAGGAAATCTGAGGGACTTTGATGTAAGCCATATAAACAAATGATCATAATTCATATTTCAGTCATTTGATATCCTACTTTAAACTATCTTAATGGATGGATATCAATAAGCATTCAGAGTTCTGTCGCAAAGACTGTTGTTGTTGTTGTTGTTGTTGTTGTTATTATTATTATTCCACCCTTCTCCCAAGACTCAGGGTGGCTTACAACATTAAAAAAACTATAATTAAAAACATACAAAAATAGTACATTAAATAGAATTACATTACTACCATAATTAAAACAAACTTCATATTAAAATATCAAATACTTTTAAAAGATAAAAATATTTTAAAATGTATCACACTGCAAGACATAAATTTTATTGCTTAGCAACCAGAATGTTGGAAGTGGCATGTTGACTGTACTCTTACAACTACAGTATTAGAACACTTCTAGGTACCAGAGGATTTATACTCACGAGGCTCTATATTTCAACATCACAGTAGAGTTTTTGGAAAGTCTTTTTGCAAAGTCTTTACCAGTAAAACTATTGTATTGTTGAAACTCTTGAAACTTGAGTACATGTAATTTATACACAGGGCTGAGAGAGATCATAAAAGTCTTCCTTACTGCATAAACTTCATGAATATCCTCCTGAAATGCTGGTTGTGTATTGCTTTACAGAACAAGAAACATTATGTTATTACCCAAGTTACTAACTTCCTTTTAACCACAAAGTTTGTGTGAGCCCAGTCAATGGATGGTACTGGATAATTTCTCCCATTTTTAGTGTATATTCCCTGCAAGAAAATGTGTATAACTGGTTGTTTTTATTTTGAATGAGTCTTACAAAACATTGTTATGTTACGATCACAATTTAATTTACCTCCCAGTACAGTATATGTTCAGGATTCAGTCTCTCTAATCTCACTGAAGTTCCATTCACACTGCAGTAATAATCCAGTTTGCCAGCACTTTAATTGCAATGGTTCAGTGCTATAGAATTCTGGGATTCATAGTATGTTGGGGCACCAGAGCTCTCTGATATAAATGTCTCACAAAACTACAGTTCTCAAAATTCTATGGCACTGAGCCATGGCAGTTAAAGCAGTGTCAAGATTGATTTTTTCTGCAGTCTGGATGCAGCCTGGAACTACAGAATTAGGACTTGTGTGCAAGATGGTGCAAGTCTGCCTTAATGGCTCCCAGCCTCCAAAGGAACATTACTTGTTTCTAACTACATTTGCTAGTGCCATCCCACAATGAAAAAAGAACTTCATCTTGTCTCCTCTGTACCCTAATAACCAACACACAAAGTGTCCGTGACACTTGATTCAACAGTCCATAATACAGAAATCTCTAGTTCAGATGACAACAAAGTCAGCAACAAATAATCTACATTGACTGAATGGGGTCATGAGCTGCAACCTTGTAATCTGACATTGTTGGAAAAAAATGATATCAAAATGATTCAGTTGATAGAAAATAATCACTAATGACAACCATTTAACATGATTATTTTTTCAGCTTTGGTATACTCTGGACAGATTTTCAATTTGAGGTAGCATTTTGCACTAATATGAAAATGCATTAATCCTTAGGAAATTTGAAATTATTCGGCCTGATGAACAGACCAGATTGAGTATAGAAATAATATTAGTACAACATATGAGATTCCTCCACTCTTCATTTCTTCCCACCTTCTGCAATACTGTTTATGTTACTACAGAGGGTGTGATCCTATAATTTAATGATATTGCATGGTCTTGTTGAATACAGTGGGAGAGGGGGAGAGAAATGGGTTTTTTGTGAGGGTTTCAGGCTATGTGGCCATGTTCTAGAAGAGTTTATTCCTGACGTTTTGCCAACATCTGTGGTTGAGCCACAGATGCTGGCAAAACGTCAGGAATAAACTCTTCTAGAATATGGCCACATAGCCCGAAAAACCCACAAAAAACTGTGGATGCTGGCCATGAAAGCCTTCGATTTCACAGGGGAGAGCAATGTTTTCTCTAGCCACCGTGCTGCATCAAATGAAACTGGTTCAGATAGTTTCCATGTTTCATTTTACTGATTTAAAACTACAGCCTTTGCTTTCTTGTCACTAGAAGTACCTCACTTATAAAATAAAAATAAAATAACAAAAACAAATTAAAAATAAAATTATACATTGCATGGTGTGAATGGAATTAGCTGTGAATTTATTTATTTATTTATTTATTTAGGTATTTATATCCCGCCCTTCAGCCCTAATGGCTCTCAGGGCGGCTTACAATTATTATTTTTAATCAGACAGTTCCCTGCCCTCAGGCTTACAATCTAAAAGACGCGAAACAAAAGGAGAAGGGAATGGTGGAGGGAAAGGGGATGAGGTCCAGTGGTTCTTCTCTCCCTCTGAGGCCTGGACCAAGGCAGATGGATTGGAGGGAGGGCTCTTCCTTCTTCCAGGCTAGTCCTCATGGAGCTGGACCTGCCTGGTGAAATTAGGTTAGGTGAAATTAGAAATTAGGAATTAGGCTCTGGATTGGTATACAGTGGTACCCCGGGATACGAATTGATCGCGTTACGAAATTTCCGGGATACGAAAAAGTTACATTGGAAAAAACTGTTCCGGGATACGAAGTTTTTTTCGGGTTACGAAATTTTTTTCGCCGTGAAATTCAAATGCGCGGCTTGCCAGTGCTAACGGAAAGCCCTTTTCGGCTTGCGAAATGCATCGGGTTACGAACGCCGCGGCGGAACGAATTAATTTCGTAACCCGAGGGAGCACTGTATTTGACAGGACCACATTGGACACATTTGAGGGATGTGATCCAACGCCACTGTCTTCCATTAGAATATTCTAGTGTTATAGTTAGAGAGGATTTGGATGGGATACTGGTGTTTCTCTTGGAAATTTGTTTTGATGAGTAGAATGTTGCTAGTGGTAGCAGGAAGAAAGCACTGAAATGCTTTTGAAATGTTTGGAGGAATAAGATTATGGCTTTAGATCAATTAAATGCATAAAGAGTGCATATTATAGCATGTTCATGGCAAAGAAAAAAGCAAGTTGGGGGACTGATATATGTCTACAAGAACCCTTAGGACCTGGACCTAGCTTTCATGCAGAATGTCTGAAAGACCACATTTCCCCATATGATCCCACCCACATTTTGAGAGCTTTAAAGGTAGGCTTTCGAGTGATCCCACCATGCTCCAAAGTATATTTGGTGGGGAAATGGTTGTAGAACTCCCTTTCAACGGAGGCTATGCTGGCCCTTACTGTCCCACTCCTTCATCTGGCATTGTATTTTTATTCATAAAGGCTTTGTCTTTTGGTTGTCCTGATAATTGCAAGGTCAGCAGGTTAGCAGTTCAAGGCCCAAGTGCCTTGTGATGGAGTGAGCTCCCATCACTAGTCCCAGTTTCTGCCAACCTAGCAGTTCCATAGCCTGTAAAAGTGCAAGTAGATAAATAGGTACCATTTTAGTGGGAAGGTAACAGCATTCCATGTACTTATGCTGGCCACATGACCACAGAGTTGACAACTCTGGCTCTTCAGCTTAGTAATGGAGATGAGCACTGCCCCCTAAGGTCGGACACGATTTAACAACTTTGTCAAAGGGGATACCTTTAACTTAATGGGGGGATGTTATCCTCCCCCTGTTCTCATTATGCTTTTAACTGTTTTTAAAATGCTTTCATGTAGTGCTTTGTTTTAATATGGTAACTTTAATTGCTTTATAATTGCTCTTTCATGTTGTAAATTCTTATATTTTAGCTGTCTTTTACTTTAATTTGTGTTGTATACTACCTGTTTTAAGTATGTTTATCTCTTCTGGAAGAGAACTAACTAAATAAATTTAAGTCCTGATCTTCTAGAAAAAGTTGTAACACAAGAATCATATTGTATACTGCCTCATTATTCTAATACATCTCCAAACCACCAGGGGTTCTTTACACTAGTATTTACCAGTGTACCAGAAGAGAAAATACAGCAGCTGGAGGCCCAGGTAGCTACACTTCAGCATCATAGGGAGCAAGAGGTTTTTCTGACCAGAACGGACCAGACGGCCCTGGACAGGAAACACACAGAGGAAGTTGCCAGGGAGCAGGAGGTCACTTCACACACAACAGATGTAGATAGTTGGAGGAGTGTCACACACAGAACTAGGGAAGCCAGGGAATGTTCTGTGAGCTTGATAACAGGATTTAACTTAAATACAGAATCTATTTCACACTCTCTCTCTTATCAAGCATGATGAGGAACAGCAGCAGGGACAGACCTCAGGGACAGACAGGGACGTAGCCAGGATTTTGGGAAGGGGGGGTCCAGACTAAGTGCCACCATTTTGAGAGGCTAAGAGCCCCCCCCCCCGACACAAAAAGGGGGTTGAGCGTTTACATTAGAATGGCACCACTTGAACTTCCGTTATGGTTCCGTGCTGCTATGGAATCTTGGGATTTGTAGTTTTGAGAAGCTGTTTGGCCTTCTCTGTCAGGTGCCACAACAAACTACAAGTCCCAGCATTCCACAATATGGTGCCAAGGGCAGCTAAAGTGGCATCAAACTGGATTATTTTTTTCAGTGCAGATGCAAACTGAGTCCTTCCTCTGAAGGCGTTTACATCAGATAAATTCAGCTTGATAAAGCAAAGCGCAGCTGTTCAAGCAATGAGCGGCAGCCACTCTGTTCATGCTCAGAGACACTTTGCTCATGCTTTGAGACACTGCATTCCAACTTCTGAGCTGAGCTAAGAACCCAGGCTGCATCCACACAACATTTCATTCCCACTTCCAAGAGGGATTTTTAATTCCAACACACACACACACACACTCTACATACACACATGCAACACAATTTTTAATTCCCAGATCATCTATCTATCTATCTATCATCTTCTGTCTGTCTGTCTGTCTTCGTCTGTCATAATTTTTAAATTCCAAGACATTATACCTCCTTCTTTTTATAAAAAACAAACCCCTTTAAGAGAATCCTATTTTGAGAGGAACGGCCGGTATAAAATCAATAAATACAAAATTATTGTGCAATAGTCCATCAGTGCATGGCTTGCATTATAAGACTTTATAACTTTAAAATGTTATACATTTAAAAACAATTAAAATCACAGTAAGCTCAGAGTGCTACAGAATCATGGAATCATAGAGTTAGAAGAGACCCCTAGAAGGACCATCCAGTTCAACCCCATTCTGCCATGCAGGAACTCCCAGTCAAAGCATCCTCAACAAATTATGTAATGAAGGTGTCCATCTACATTGTAGAAAGATATACAGTACTATAGATTAATGCTATGGAAAATCACCACCTTGAGTCTGTATATTGGGAGAAAGGCGGGATTTAAGAAAATAACAATAACAACAACATCTGGGTATTGTAGTTTTGTGAGATATTTAGCATTCTTTGTCAGAGAGCTCTGGTGCCACAACATACTACAAATCCCAGGATTTTCCATAGCATTAAAGTGGTGTTGAACTGGATTATTTCTGCAGTGTGCACCTTATTAGACTGCAGTTCCCAGCAGTCTGTGGTGCTGCTGGATGATGGGCCCTGCAGTCTAGCATTGCCTGGAGCAGAGCCATAGGACTCCAGAGCCCCAATTCATCCTCTGGCAGAATTTTGGGGAAACTCCTTTAAAAAGGCAAAAATAAGGAAAATAAAAACTCCTTGCAAAGTAAAACCCAGAGGTCTTCCAATGGACTTTGCTTCCAAGGCAGGAGGGCAGAGAGGCCAAGATCTTTAGATTGAGTCCTTAGGTTAATTAATTAATCCTAGAATCCTAGAGTTGGAAGAGACCCCACGAAGGGCCATCCAGTCCAACCCCATTCTGCCATGCAGGAACTCTCAATCAAAGCATCCCCATTGATATGCTGAAAAGGGGCCAGCTAAGTGTAGTTTATTTTATTTTTCTTTTAAAAATGAGAAAAAAACAAGGCTGGAAGGAGCAGAAAAGGGCCAAGCCTTGATATCTGGACCCCAGAACATGCTAACTCCCAGAATTCCATAGCCAAGAGCCACAAAAGAGTTAAATCGCTGCCAAACCTGGTTATTTCTTGAGTGTGGATGCAGCCTGATGCAGCTTCCTGTCCCTCCCTCGCTCGCTCCCTCTCCTCCAGGGCTTTTTGGCCCCTCCCCTCAGGCCCCGCAACAGAAGTTTAGGGGCGGCACTTGGGCTCCTCCTGGCTTTGCCAGGGCCGGCAGGAGAGCCTCCTCACCCTCCCATTCTTCCGCCCTCCCTCCCTCCCCCCTCTCTCTCAGCCTCCCTCTCTCTCTCTCAGCCTCCCTGCTCCCAGTGAATTTTTCCCTCTGTGCTTTTGATGGAGGGGACGGAGGAGTTTTAAAGTGCCTTGATTCACCTCCTCCCTTCCTGGAAGACTTTTATTTTGGCAAAAACACAAGGGAGGAGGGGGGGGAGGAGGAGGAGAAGGAGTGGAAGCCAGACTGACTCCTATGGAAACGAAAGGGAAAGAGCTTGCTTTGTCTTTCCCCCTTTCCCTCTCGGAGCTCCGTGGTTTTAATGGAGAGGAGGAGGGGGGAGGAAGGAGCTTGAATGCCCCCAGGCCTGAAGGGGGTGGACCACACCCCCCCCTGGCTACGTCCTTGGGACAGAGCAAGGGACCCTGGAAGTACCACCAAAGGGAACAGCCGCTGCTAAGCCTCGGAGGAGGCGTGTGGTGGTCATAGGGGACTCCTTGCTGAGAGGCACTGAACCAGTGGTTTGTGGGCCTGACAAGATGTCTCTGGAGGTGTGCTGTCTCCCTGGAGCAAGGATGTGGGATGTGACACAGAGGCTGACAAGACTTGTCAAGCCTACTGACCATCACCCCTTTCTTTTGATTCATGTGGGAACCAATGATACTTCAAGGCACAGCCTTCAGAATATCATAAGGGATTATGAGGCTTTGGGTAGGAAATTGAAAGAGGTGGATGCACAGGTTGTCATCTCCTCTCTTCTCCCAGTTGAAGGGCATGGTCCAGGAAGGGAGAGGAAAATAGCGGATGTAAATAACTGGCTCCATAGATGGTGCCACTAAGAACAAATTGAATTTTTGGATCATGGTCTGAGGTTCCATGAGGCGGGACTTCTGACAAGGGATGGGTTACATCTCACGCCAGTAGGCAAAAACATTTTTTTCCAATAGTCTCAAGAATTTGATCAGGAGGGCTTTAAACTGAGTTATGTGGGGGAGAGAGACAGTATCCTGGAAGCCAAAAGTGCTGGAGAAAATAGGCAAACTGACACAGAAGGAACAAGGCAAACAGTGCAAGGATCCAACAGTGGGAGGCAAAAGAACTTGCACAGGCAGAAAGTCAAGAGGACACATGGTCTGCATTGTCTCTACACTAATGCACAGAGCATGGGAAACAAGCAAGATGAACTTGAACTCCTAGCACAACAAAGCAAATATGATATGATATAATAGGCATCACTGAAACCTGGTGGGATGAGTCTCATGATTGAAAATGTAGAAATAGAGGGGTATAACCTTTTTAAGAGAAATAGGCCAAACAGGAAAGGAGGAGGAATAGCACTATATTTCAGAGATATTTACACCAGTGAAGAGATCCAGGACATCAATCATGGAAGCCAGGTGGAGAGCATCTGGATAAGAATCAAAGGGGAGGGAAACAACAAGGATCTTATTATGGGAGTCGACTACGGACCCCCCAAGTCAGACTGAGAAATTGGATGATGCCTTTCTAGAACAGATGACCACACACTCAAAAAGGAGAGATTAGTAGTGATTGGTGACTTCAACTATCCTGATATTTGCTGGAAGTCAAACTCAGCCAAATCCTCCAGGGCTAGCAAATTTCTCACTTGTCTTGGAGACAATTTCATTGTCCAAAAGGTGGAAGAGGCAACAAGGGGATCAGCTATTTTAGATCTGATCCTAACCAACAAGGATGCCCTAATTAATGGAGTGCAAGTGGTGGGATCCTTAGGTGGAAGTGACCATGTTCTCCTGGAGTTTGTTATACAGTGGAAAGGAGAAGCCAGGCATAGTCAGACACGCATCCTAGACTTTAGGAGAGCAGATTTTGGTAAACTTAGAGAAATACTGGAGGTGATCCCATGGTCAGAAATAGTAAAAGAGAAGGGAGTTCAGGATGGATGGGAGTTTCTCAAAGGAGAGATACTGAAGGCACAATTTCAAACAGTTCCAATGAGGAAGAAAAATGGGAGGTGTCTCAAGAAACCAGGATGGATGACTAAGGAACTTTCAGCTGAGCTGAGTTTGAAACGGAACATGTATTAGAAATGGAAAAATTGGGAAATCTACAGACCACTGCGCCACCAGGGCTCCTTGTTTAGCATCTTTCATATTTCTTTTTCTTTAAAGATTGAATTTACTTTAAAACTGTTGTTTGTAAGTAAAAGATAATCTTTTTTTTCCTTTGGCATCTCTAGAGTATGGTTATTTTCTTTAGAAGTTGTGTTGGGAATCTGTAGTCCTGTCTCTTCTTTAACACTTGTGCTGGCACATACTTAAATATTCCTACTCCATTACTGTCAATAATCATTCTTTCTTTATAGCTCTGCTGCAAGATTATGTCTTGTGTTCTTGTCCTTCTTAGGCATAATACTACATCTCTTGGTAATTTTTTAATCTTTTGCCATGGCAGATTTCATGCAAAATGTATTGTTTAGATCTGCATCTAGTCGAACTTCTAGTATTCCAGTGTAGACAGCTAAAATTGATATTAATCTTTCATATAGATTTTCATAATTTGATTCTGGAAGATATTTCACTATTTAGAAAAAACTAAGTCGGATGTGATATGTTTATAGAAAACAAGGATCAAAGAGAAAGATACAAAATATCTGCAAAATCTCAAACTTGCATATTGCTTCACCTCAGCCATAGAACAGAAGAAAAAAGGAGCCCTGGTGGCGCAGTGGTTAAATGCCTGTACTGCAGCCATTCACTCAAAACCACAAGGTTGCGAGTTCAAGACCAGCAAAAGGGCCCAAGCTTGACTCAGGCTTGCATCCTTTCGAGGTCGCTAAAATGAGTACCCAGACTGTTGGGGGAAAATTAGCTTACTTGCTAATTAGATTACTTGCTGTTCACCGCTATGATCTTTGGAATAGCGGTATATAAATAAAACAAATTATTATTATTATTATTATTATTAAATAAAAAATGGGAAACAAAAGAAATACTCCAAAACTCAGAAGGATCCTATGCAGGAGTCAAAGTTAAGTTGGCTGACACAAAGACATTGATAATTGGAATATATGTCCTGCTTGACAAAAAAAAAAAAAAGAACATTATTATTATTAACCTCTGTGGCAAGTCTGAGCATATTCTGTGCCTTAGCTTTTCTGACTTTCTCTCTACATGAGCTGGCTATATTTTTTTAATTCTTCTTTGGTGATTTCCCCCTTTTTTCATTTTTTGTACATGTCCTTCTTGGGTCTTAGTGCAGTTGACAGTTCTTTAGAAATCCGTTCTAGTTTCTTTGTTTCCTCCCCCCTCCTCAATTTTTCCTTCTTAGTGAAACTGTTTCAAATTGTACCTTCAATCACACCCTTTAAGGAACTCCCATCCTCCTGAACCTAATAGAATCGATTAGTATTCTTGACCATATGCTACCATTATTTCCCCAAGTTTACAGAAACCAGATTTCTTAAAGCCTAAAAGTCTGACTGTATTTGACTTCTCCTTTCCACTGTATAACAAAGCACCTTCTGGTCAAAAAAAGGCTAGAGGCTAGAATAGATGGCCTTTAAAGCTGCCTTTCAGGTATCTTGGGAGTGCAACGTTTACACGCTGCATGCACCCAAGATTCCCAGAAGCTTCCCAGAAACTGTCTGGCTGCCCAGATGTAGGCAGCTTCAAGATGCTCTGGTGACATGCCTTTTACATGCTGCACATTGCCAGAGCAGCCAGAACCTGCCTTGGGGCTGCGGTGGAGCCAAATAGGGCCAGATTCAGGGTGCATTGGGGTCATGGCATTTGTTTGCTATGGTCCCAATGCATGGCCTTTTGTTTCATCCCTATGTCATTTGCAGTGAGATCTTAGACTGCAGGACCTTCATTGCAGCCAGCCACCTGACTCAATAAAATGTTAAAGGTACCAAATGGGGTATACTGTATAAGCTTATGCTTGAATCTTCTCCTGTAGATAAGATGTTGGGATTTGTCTACATGGGAGTAATAACTTGTACAAGTAGTCCCCAAGTTTTGATGTAACTCATCTGATGGTTTCCATCTTCATCGCCTTTCCAACTGATGGATGATAGTTTGTTCCATATGCAACTCTGCAAGCAGCCACGGTCTCAGTTGACACTGTGTGAGTAGTTGAGTTCTTGAGGGTGCCACAACTTCTAAGGCAGTTGGTGTTTAATGTGTTAAATTGATTAGCCAAATTGTCAGGATTTAATGCATCCTCTGCAAAGCTCTGGTCTGCTGGAATATCTTCCAGCTCTGTCTCCTTCCCTGGTTTTCCATTCCACCATTTGCTCTTCTGAGATGTCAGACATGTTTTTAAAGGGTCCTGATGACCTTTGGAACACTAGGAAGTTCCACATGGGAAAGGCACACTGGCCAAAGACATGTGGAAATCCTAGATACTGCCACAATAAAAGTTAAATGGGTTTGCTGATTACTACAGCTTTCCTCAGGCTCTCCACATATCCTCTCATGAAGACTAAGCAGTTAAAGACCATATTTCCTCTTGACCCCAAGTTGTGTTTCTATTCACTCTTCTTAACTGAGTATCCAGGGGTTGTCTCAAATCCAATCAATGTTTTGTTACTCCAGAGCTAAAGCCATCAGCCATCCTGTTTTGTTTTTTTTTTGTCAATTCCATGGGAAAACCTCCATATCTTTTTTACCCCAGGTGGAATATCAACTACTCCTCAAGGATGCAAACCAGGATATAAATATCCACCCCATACATGGCCAGTTCACTGCTACACTGTGCTATGCTGTGCTAAACCAGAACTCCATTTTGTATAGTCCTCAGACTCAGACTCTGCCTGAGCCACTCCTCTGTCTTCTGTGGACCCCTCTTCAGAAGTAATTATCACCCCTCCTAATTCCCAGTTTCTCACTATCCAGCACTTCACATCTTTCTTTCTGATAGCCTTGTATGGTTCTTAAAGTTGCATTAGATTTGAGTGTTTGTGTGCACCTCTGCACATTTCTTTTTTTTAAAAAACTCTTTTATTCATTGAAACTGGAGTCTGTTACACGGGCCTATGGGTCCCTGGGGGTGCCCCAATATTTGATATCAAAAATAATAATGCACATGGGCCAAGTGACATCCCTATGACCCCACTGTGAAAGCCATGAGTTTAAAGGCATATTCCAGCATGCAGGCCAGCAAACAGGAGTTGCTTCAGCCTCTGGCCTGATTAAACCAGTCACCCCAATGAGGTAAGGAGACTGTAGACAAAGACGATGGCAAGGGAGCTGATAAGAAGGCTCTGGGACAAATAAAGCTTTAGAGATATTGTGCACAAATCCCATTTGTTTTACAGAATGCACATCTATCACCCTGCTTCCAATTCAGTTTCAGCTCATTGTTCCAGACCAAAAAAACTATGTGTGGAGATGGCAGAGAGGGTAAAGCCTGGGCCACCCTTCCCACACTGCCATCTGGGTGGGCCAAGAGGGGGGTCACTCACTGGGTGTCACCTGGTGTAGCCTGCATCCCCCACACCACTCTAGTGATGCCACTGCTCCCATCCAAGTACTAACCAGGGCTGGCCTTGTTTAGTTTCCAAGATCAGATGAAATCTGGTGCCTTTAGGGTACTCAAGCCCTCAGCATCATCTTAGGACGGCATAAGTGGGCCCTTGGTTCCAAAATTCATGGATGCTCAAGACTCGTTAAATACAGCAATGCCTCTTATATAAAATAGCAAAATAAAGGTTTGCTTTGTGGAATTTATATGTTTTTTAAAAATATTTTCAAGCTGTGGTTTCTAGACTCCATGGATATGGAGAGCCAGCTGTATTGCCTGAAAAGAAACCAGTTCTGTTTACCTAGTACTGCTGAATATTTTTGTCTGTTCTCTGTAAATGAGGATTTAAGGTTGCAGTGAGTATCTGCCAGTCTCCCTCTCTACAAAATCCTTTTAAAGAATAATCCATGAATGGGGCCAGAGCACTGTAATCTTTAGGCCGTATGTGTGTGTTATATGGAGAGAGGAATGTCTATTAGAGTATTACAAGAGGAGGGAAGCAGTAATGCTGGCTTTAGTTGTTCTAGCCCATTTCTCTTTAAAATTCACAGGGCGTTGGAAGTGGAGGGGGGGGGCGCTATTAAATTCCACACACTATTCACATTCAGTACAACAGAACATACATATGAGTATTAATATGCACAGAATTTATTGGGTGCAAAAGTATTTCAGTCATTTGGTCTTTTATTTCTGAGTGCCTATGCCATTCAAAACAAAGTCATTCTGTAGGTTAAAATCTTTGAATCCATTTTTGAGACTGTTTCACTGGCTTTTTGCAAACTGTTTTAATTCCAAAAATTGTTTCCAGGTTATTACATAAGTAATAAGAACAATTTTGAAACTGACTGTCCTACCCTGAAAACATCCCTTTGTTCTCATGAGTGTTACAAAGACTCTGTTGTCTTTATAAATAAGAAATTAGAATAATAGAATCATAGAATTGTAGAGTTGGAAGAGACCACAAGGGCCATACAGTCCAACCCCCCTGCCATGCAGGAACTCTCAGTCAAAGCATACCCAACAGATGGCCATCCAGCCTCTGTCTAAGGAAGAAGCCTCCAATACAGTCCGAAAAACTGTGTTCCACTGTCGAACAGCCCTTACTGTCAGGACATTCCTCCTAATGTTGAGGTGGAATCTCTTTTCCTGTTCTCTGGAGCAGCAGAAAACAAGCTTGCTCCTTCCTCAGTATCACCTCTTAACCTTTTCTCCTCCAGGCTAAACATCCCTAGCTTCCTAAAGTGTTCCTCATAAGGCATGGTTTCCAGACCCTTCACCATTTTAATTGCCCTCCTTTGAACACGCTCCAGTTTCTCAATGTCCTTTTTGAATTGTGGTGCCCAGAACTGGACACAATATTCCAGGTGGGGCCTGACCAAAGCAGAATACAGTGGCACTATTACGTCTCTTGATCTAGACATTATACTTTTATTGATGCAGCCTAAAATTGCATTGGCCTTTTTAGCTGCTGCATTACACTGTTGACTCATGTTCAACTTGTGACCTACTTGGGCACCTAGATCCCTTTCACATGTAGTTTCATTCAGCCAGGTTTCCCCCATTCTATATCTATGCATTTTGTTTTTCTGCCCTAAGTGCAGTACCTTACATTTTTCTGTGTTGAAAGCTTTGGCCCTGCTTTCTAGTCTATTAAGGTCATTTTGAATTTTGATCCTGTCCTCTGGGGTGTTAGCTACTCCCACTAGTTTGGTGTTATCTGCAAATCTGATAAACATGCCCCCAATTTTGTCCTCCAAGTCATTGATAAAGATGTTGAATAGCACTGGGCCCAGGACAGACCCCTGTAGGATCCCACTGGTCACTTCTCTCCAGGATGAAAAGGAGCCATTGTTGAGCACCCTTTGGGTTCAGCTGGTCAACCAGTTACAAATCCATGTAACAGTTACCTTGTCTTTATAAACATCGTCCCCTCTGAGTCCCACAGGCAGAAGCAATGTACACATGCAATAGAAGAGTGAAACCTTAGTTCTTTTTATGCATCATTTTGCCCTATTTGTGCAACTCTGAAACCTGTGAAATAAAATTTGTCAATCAAAGGCATTGCTGCCAATAAATTGGATTGAAAGCAGTCCAGTTCTTTCATCAAAGACTTTGTTGTAGCTTCTGTCCAGGTTCCAGCTTCAGTGCACTTCAACTGTATCCTTCTCTGTGATATTTTAGTCCAATCCAACAGGTTGTATTGTCTGTGTGTAAGGCCTCTTTTGGGAAACCCTCAGGCAAGCTACAGTCTCTCAAGTACCCCATGCCCTGGAGCCAAGAATGTTAAGATACTATGCATGATTATGGTAAAGATTACTGTGATCATATACAGTATGTGAAAAACTCTAAAAATTATTATTATTATTAATAATAATAGTATCCTATGTGAATCTGTACCTTCAAGTTTGCTTATTTCCAAATATCTGGCTGTTCCCTTCATCTCCTGTTTCTTTTTTGCTGCAAATCTATTGGGAAACCCCTGGCGGGAGCTCCTTCGTGTAAAGGACCCTCCTCTCCTCCTTCCCTCCCGAGAAGAGGAGCTATCACAAGGGAACAGTAATAATCGCGTGTGTTATTCTTAGGAACCTTTAATCTCCTCCCTTTGCTCGTGTTGGAGAAAGGCAGAACCAGCCTCTTTCTTTCTCAGCTGCCTTCCTTCTTCCATCTCTTAGCTTCCACCTTTCCGAATACGTTCTCTCTGCTGCGGATGATGCCACACACAAACCGATGGATGGGCATGGACTACAAAACATCTGCTTGCAAGAAAACGTACAGAAGGGGAGCGATGGATGCCAGGCGTCCGATCCTCTGGTAGTTGGCAGAGATGCTAAGCCCTTTCCCCGAGGGAGGAAGGAAACGTCCAGGCGTGCCCCCGGCCCCCTCCTCCGCCGAGATCGCCTTCTCCTTCGCAGCAGCCGGGGAGGGGGAGGGCTTTTGCTTAGAACAAGGGGGGGGAGGGAGGGAGGGAAGGAGGGGAGGCTGAGCCCCGCTAAGGGCTGGAGCGCAGGGATTTGCCAAGGCAGCCAGGCGGAGAGGGAGGAGGGGGGAGAGAGCAGCCAGGCAACAGCCTCCCTTTCCCCCCCGAGAGCGCGCGAGAGAAGAGGCTCTTCTGACGTCAGGGAGAGGCACGCGGACCATCGGCTCCCTCTGCTCCGGGTCCCCCCCGTCTGCCCTCCGCCGGAGCTGAGGAACTGCCTCCCCGGAAAGGCAGCAGAAGCCGCGGGGGAAGAGCGCAGCATGCGGGCCGCCCCCGCTGCTCCCCATGGAGCTGGCTCTGGTCACCCTGGAGAACGGAGGCGCCAGGGCCCTTAAAGGAGGCGAGGATGGCTCCCCTGGCGGAGAGCGGGCTGCCCGGCTCAGCAGGGGAGACCTCCTCCTGCTCCAGGTGCCCCCCGCGGCGGCGGCGCCTTGGCTGAGCGAGGGCTGCTCTTCCAAGGAGGGCTGCCCGCAGGCCAAGCAACTCAAGCAGCCCCAAGCGCCCTCCGCCGGGAGCTCCAGGGGCCGCCTCCCGCGCAAAGAAGAGCTGTCGCCGGGGCTGCCACCGCCGCCGCCGCCGCCGGCTGCCCGTCCCGGGGATTGGGAGGGGAGGATGCTGGCGGCGGAGGAAGGCGGGCACCGCTTGGGGATGGCCATGGCCGAGGAGGAGGAGGAGGCCTGGCCGGGCAGAGCCCCTTCGCCCCCCTCCTCCTCCCTCTGCTCGGAGGCTGGGGTCGGGGAGGGCGCCCTGTACAGCCAGCAGCGGGTCCTCATCAACATCTCGGGCCTCCGCTTCGAGACCCAGCTGGGCACCCTCAGCCAGTTCCCAGACACCCTGCTGGGCGACCCCGAGAAGCGCATGCGGTACTTCGACCCCCTGCGCAACGAGTACTTCTTCGACCGCAACAGGCCCAGCTTTGACGGCATCCTCTACTTCTATCAGTCCGGGGGCAAGCTCCGGCGCCCGGTCAATGTCTCCATTGACGTCTTCGCGGATGAAATCCGTTTCTATCAGCTGGGCGAGGAGGCCATGGAGAGGTTTCGAGAGGATGAAGGCTTCATCAAGGAGGAGGAGAAGCCGCTGCCTGTCAATGAGTTCCAGCGTCAGGTCTGGCTTATCTTCGAATACCCGGAAAGCTCCAGTTCCGCCCGAGGCATCGCCATCGTCTCCGTGCTGGTCATCCTCATTTCCATCATTACCTTCTGCCTGGAAACTTTGCCCGAGTTCCGAGATGAGCGGGAGCTGCAGGTGCCCCTCCTCCTCCTCCCCCTGAACGGCACTCCTCCCCCCGGCCTCCCCCGGCAGCAGCCTCCCAGCACTCTGAGTGACCCCTTCTTCATCATCGAGACCACCTGTGTCATTTGGTTCACCTTTGAATTGCTGGTGCGATTCTTTGCCTGCCCCAGCAAGCCTGAGTTCTCCAGGAACATCATGAACATCATTGACATTGTCGCCATTATCCCTTATTTCATCACCCTGGGTACCGAACTGGCTCAGGAGCAACAGGAGAAGGAGCAACCAGGAAGCACCAGCAATGGAGGCCAACAGCAAGCCATGTCTTTGGCGATCCTGAGAGTTATCCGCCTGGTCAGGGTTTTCAGGATCTTCAAGCTTTCTAGACATTCCAAAGGGCTACAAATTTTAGGACAGACTTTGAAAGCTAGCATGAGGGAACTAGGTCTGCTCATTTTCTTCCTTTTCATTGGAGTGATTCTCTTCTCCAGTGCTGTGTATTTTGCTGAGGCTGATGACCCTGAATCACATTTCTCTAGCATCCCCGATGCCTTCTGGTGGGCTGTGGTCACCATGACAACAGTGGGTTATGGCGATATGAGGCCTGTCACTGTAGGGGGCAAGATTGTGGGCTCCTTGTGCGCCATTGCTGGCGTTCTCACCATTGCCCTTCCTGTCCCAGTTATTGTGTCCAACTTCAACTATTTTTACCACCGAGAAACTGACCATGAGGAGCAAGCCATCCTCACGGATGAGTCCAGTGGTGCTCCAGGCAACTCAGCTATGGACCTAAAGAGACAAGGCAGTAGAAACTCATTGGACAAATCTGTTGTGCACTTGGAGAATGCTGAGGGGATCAACAATGTGACGAGATCTAAAGAGAAGACCAGTATCAAAGCTAAAAGCAGTGTAGATCTCAGAAGATCTCTCTATGCACTCTGCCTGGATACTAACAGGGAAACAGACTTGTAAAACAAATGAAAGAAAAATAGAGTAATCTTGGTGAAGTTGTTTGGCATATTTATTTTTAAATATCTCCCGGAAATACGAATTTGTGTTGTTGCTGGGTTTTTCTCTTTGTTTGTTTTAAATGTTCTTTCTTTTACATGACTATAAGAGTGTGGCCTATTTATTAAACCAGCGAAGAGTAAGCTGAACACCTCCCATGATCTAGGAGGCTTTTAAAGCCATTAACAAAACCGTTGTTGCTTGCAGATAATTTATTATAGAAAAAAAGTGGTTTCTAAGCATCCGATTTGTATGACAATCCTCTTATCCAAACCCTCTTTCTTGTGGAAAGAAAACAAAATCTTTGTTCGTACTGTACTTTGAAGTTGAAATACTTCTGTTTTGAATATGTGTGATTATATTTATAAATGAAAAAGAGCACTTTTCAGATATAGGAATTTATGAAACCTCCAGGAACATTTCACTAAAGCATTCCCCATGTTTAAGTGCAAAAAGTGGTTTTCTCTTGTATGAAGTGAATGTGGTATGTTCAACCTTCTAGCAGAAAAACATTGTGTTTACACAGTTGGTTTTTATCATCTTGGTAAAATCCATCTTTTTTTCTCAATAAATATATTTAATACTATTTCATATTTCTAGTAATCCAATGATGTGTTCTTTATCCCAGAAAATCTTTTTGGAAGGTTTATATTGTCAGTATTTTATAAGTGGCAGTTTTCAAGTATTTCTTTTTTAAAGTAAATAATTGTTAATGATTGTGTTAGATTCACATGCACAATAGTTCAAAGGTACTAAAAGGAATCAAAACATGCAAACAAGCATGTTCCGGAACTCTGAACCCAGGTTGCATAATCCCATTTACAAACTTGAGTAGCTGGCTCACTGTTTTTAACAATAATACTTCATCAATGGATACCTTTGAAGGAATCTAATGAAGAAGGCTACTGAAATAATACCAATTAAATAGAGTTCTTTTGGCTCACATTCTAGACTAAATAGTGGAGCAGAGAAACTGACTTTTGGCCTTACTTAGAAATAAGTTGATGGACCTTTGCTCTACAGATATTGCTGAAGGATAATGGCAGAACAACCTTCATCAAATTTAGTACTCTTAGGCCTGTTCCAGACTGCCAAAATAAAGCTGCTTCAGGTCTCTTTGGAGGTATGCTATTTAAATGATGCATGCATCCAAAGAATCCGGAAGCTGCACCAAAGCTGCCCTCCAGTGCTTAGGAATGGAGTGTGGCTTTGGCGCGACCTCCGGACTCTTAGGACCCATGCATCACTTAAATAGCATACCTCCAAAGAGACCTGAAGCAGCTCTATTTTGGCAATCTGTAACAGGCCTTAGTGTACAGCTACAAAAATTAAAGCTTCAGTGATATCACCTAGATAATGCAATCAAAGAGTCCCTCCTCAGCAGCATTGTTCCACTGCCACAAAGTACTCTGCTCTTTGCTTCTGTATGTGTTTCCCCCTACTTTTTGCTGAATTCCTGTTACTTCATCAATGGAGGTTTCAGTCTGTTGTCATTTATGGTGGTGTGACACAACTCACAGAAGAGAATCAGCACTCAAGGTTAATAGATCTAATCAGTAGATCTAATTCAATATCAATAGTCTTCTTAATTCACGTATGCTGTAGCATTTCTTGAATTTCTATAAAGTGTAACTTAAACTGAGATACCTTTAAATTACTTTTGGCACAATAAAGGCACAATCATGGTTTCAGAGGCAAAAAATTACCTTCTGTTGAACAGATAACCTACAGAGGTGATCTGTCATTACAGTAGAATCACAGAATCATAGAGTAAGTCCCATCTATGTCTGCATGTGTGCCTTCAAGTTGACTTATGGTGACCCCATGAATTTCATAGGGTTTTCTTAGGCAAGGAATGCTCAGAGGTGGTTTTACCAATTCTTTCCTCTGGGATATAGTCTATAGCACTTGGTTTTTGTTGGCAGTTTCCCATCCAAGTACTAACTGGAGCTGACCCTGTTTAGCTTCCAAGATCAGACAGATCTGGTGTTCAGCATAATCAAGTAATAATGTTTTTCTTGGACTGTGGGTATTGCAACTTCTTGCATATGGAAAAACTGCATGTCAGATGGAAGATGAAGAGAAAATGCATTTAATAATAATAATAATAATAATAATAATAATAATAATAATAGGATTTATTTATATGCTGCCCAATCACTGGGAATCCGGGCGGTTTACAACAGAGGGGATAATAGACAGTTCCCTGTCCTCAGGCTTACAATTTAAAAAGACATGACACAAAAGGAGAAGGGAATGGTGAAAGCGGGAGGGGATCAGGTCCAGCAGTTCTTCTCTCCCTCTGAGGCCTGGACCAAGGCAGATGGACTGCTGGTTCTATAAGTTCTACAAGTTGCCTCTCAGTTTTGGATTCTGGTATGCTTTTTACCCCTCACTCCTGGAAGAAAGTAATGGACAATTGGCCTAAAGTCAGAACTATAAATAAGCTTAGCACCATGTAGTACCATTATTATTCTTATACACAATTTTTTAATATTACAATTGCTAGCACTGATACCAAATTTAAGGATAAGGTGGAACTTTATCCCTGCTAGATTTTTTTAAATTGTTGTTGTTGTTGTTGTTTGCCTTTGATGATTTCTGATTTATAGCAATGGTAAGGTGAACCTATTACAGGATTTTCTTGTCAAAATTTGTTCCAAAGGTTTTTTCCTTTGCCTTTCTCTGAGGGTGAGAGAGTGTGACTTGCCCAAGCCCATCAAGTGGGTTTCCATGGCTTGTTGGAGATCTGACTCTTGGTCTCTAGAGTTGTAATCCAACAGTCAAACAACTGCACCATACTGGCTCTTGAAAAAAAAGATACCCAAATGTTCCCTAAAATAAGCTGTGACAATAAGGATTTTTGTCAGGGTCGATGTGTGAAGAGAAAAGTTTAAGAGTCCATCTGTTGTGTTTAATAACTCAATAATGTCTGCAAATGTGCTTCTGATACAAGTTACTAATCTTAAATTATGATGGAGGGGGGTTTCAAGCCCATTTGCACATGTATCCCACAGGTTGAGTCTTCCCTATCTAAGATTCCAAAATCCTCCAAAAACCAAAACTCTTTTAATTAGTGGCTGAGATAGTGACACCTTTGCTTTCTCATGTTTCAATGTACAAAAAATTTGTTTCATACATAAAAATATTTTAAAATATTGTATAAAATTTTTTGTTAACTGCCCTTGAGTCAACCTTAACTCAGCCTCAACTTGTGGCAATCCTGTGTGCGAGACATGTCCAAGCCCCCCCTATCCTCCACTTCTCTGCTTATGTCTTGCAAATTCAGGCTTGTGACCCCTCTGACTGAATCTATCCAGCTGGTGTATGGTCTTCCTCTGTTTCTACTACCTTATACCTTTCCTAGCATTACTGGTTTTTCTAATGAATCTCATGATGTGGACAAAGTACGACAGCCTTAATTTGATCATTTTCGCTTTCAGAGAGAGTGCAGATTTAATGGGTCAATGACCCATTTATTTGTTTTGTCCATGGCACCCTCAGCACATTTCTCCTGCACCACATCTCAAAGGTGTTGCTTTTCTTCTTACCTGCTTTCTTCACTGTCCAGCTCTCTCATCCATACATGGTGATGGGGAACACTATGGCTTGCACAATTCTAACTTTGGTGCACAGTTGTATATCTTTATTCTTTAAGATATTTTCTAGTTCTTTCATCTCTGCCTTTTCCATTCCCAGTCTTCTTCTTATTTCTTGACTGCAGTCTCAGTTCTGAACAATGTTTGATCCAAGTTATGGGAACTCTATTTTGATTTCCTCGTTGTCTAGTCTTAATTGCTGTAGATCCTCCATGGTCATAATTTTTGCTTTCTTAATGTTCATCATTAAGCCTGCCTTTGCACTTTCTTCTTTGAATTTCCTTAGTCATTGTTCCAAGTCTTTTCCAAGTTTCTGCTAGTAGCACAGTGTCATCTACGTATCTTAGACTGGTGGTGTTCCTTCCTCCTACCCTCCTTCTTCTGAGTTTATTCCTGCTCTTCATATGTTGTTTTCTAAGTAGAGTGATAAAAGGCATTGTTGCCAAATCTTCTTGCCAACTGGGAACCATTCTGTTTCTAAGATTACCTTCAGTGTATATATGTAAGGTGAATATGAAACATAAATGCATTTTGTGTTTAGACTTGGGTCCCCTCTCCAAGATATCTCATTATGTATGTAAATGTAAATACAGATATTCCAAAATAAAAAAAAATTCCAAATCCCAAACCACTTCTTGTTCCAAGTATTTCTGATAAGGGATATTCAACCTGTAATTGATAATGAACTAAACGAACCACCTTCTGCTATGTTTTCATGGCTGGTCACATGAAAGCAATTCTTTAAAACCCAAAGCAACCATGCAAGTACCTGTTACAAGCTTGAAAGTCGTATTGGAGAGGGAGGATAGAAATAAA
>NC_056526.1:100862465-100894965 GCF_019175285.1 Sceloporus undulatus
TTATTATTATTATTATTATTATTATTATTATTATTATTATTATTATTATTATTTACTGCCATCAAATCTATTATAAAAAAGAAAGATCTTTCAAAAGAATAGAAGAAGAATGAGTTTTTTCTAGTAAACATGGGCCCCATACAGACAGGCCAAAATAAAGCTGCTTCATGTCACTTTGGAGGTATGCTGTTTAAATGATGCATGTGTCTTAAGTGTCTGGAAGCTGCGTCAAAGCTGCACTCACTGGATCATGGCTTTGGCACGGCTACCAAACTCTTAGGACACATGCATCATTGAAACAGTGGCGCGTTACAGACCGACCCTTTGAGGCGGCCTGTAGGTGCTGCTTTCCCCGCTGTATCGGGGCCTCAGCTGCCAGACCGGCAGCCTCCGAGACCCCGATCCGCCGCTTTGCAGGCAAAAGGGGCCTCTTTGCAGCCTGGAAAGGGGTGTCCTTGGGGCTTCAAGCCCCAAGGACACCCCAACGGCAGCAGGGACTCCCAAAAAGGGGCCCCTTGGCCCCTTTCTGATTTGCGTCGCTGGTGCAGCCTTCACACGGCTGCACCAGTGATGCAAACCAGGAAGGAGATCCATTTTGGAGCTCCTTCCTGCTCTGCCGAAAGGGCGCATTAAGCGCCCTCGCACGGAGCGATGGCGTCACATCCACGCCACCTCATTTGGAGGCGGCGCATTCATGGCGCCATCATGGCGGCAGCCATGTGGAACGGCCACCGCCATTTTGTGCGTGCGGAGCGCGTGCTAGGGTTAGTGGGTTGCAGAAGCACCGCCCCTTCCTAACTCTATTACGCACTCCGCGCATACTTTAATGGCGGTCTGTAACCCGCCAGTGTACTTCCAAAGTGACTTGAAGCAACTTTATTTTGGCCTGTCTGTATGATAAGAATTTACTTGTTATATTCTTCTAGGAGCAAAGACACATGGACAAATTCAAAATTTCTACAAAATTGATTACTATTGAATAATACAATATCAGCACAATATCTTTGCTCCCTGATATTTGATAGGTTATCGTTGTTTGATTTTAAAATACTGGCTCAGGCCACTTGTTTATTATATAATTTATTCTTCATATAAAATATGTTGTTTTATTGTTTCTAGTATCTGTATATTTCATCCGTTAGATATCTTGAGTTTTTTTTAAAAAAAACTGTGCAAGAAATAGATGTTTCTAAAGAGATAGACATGACAGTTTGTTACAACACAAAAAACAATATGGGTAAGAAAGAATCTTTGCAGGGAACTTTTAAGACAAACTGATTTATTTCAGCATGAGCTTTTATGAATATTAATACAGTTTTTCAGATGCATTGTCACTACTGTCACTCGTTGCACTGCACTGTCCATCAAAAGCTCATGCTGAAATAAACCAGTTTAGTGCCAAATGTGCTACTAGATTCCTTCTTACAACCACTCACATTTTCCTTTTTATATCTTTTATGTCTTGTGATCATGGCAATTCTGATAAGCTGATATTCCCCATTTGCCAGGCCAAGATGAAAAGGCAATGTTCCAATACTGATAACAGTATATTATAGAGCCTGTTTTTTATGGTGTTAGGTATCTAGGACTCCCTCACCAAGGACTGAAGGGTTTAAATTATTAAGCACCAAACTTGCTAGTCTCATGCAGTTTTTAAGCATAAGACCCCTTTTAAAACAAACGTGGCAATTGGGAAAAAGCAGAATCTTCCTTCTATGTTATGAGTTGCTTTCTTGTTCTCAGCAGATAGGAGTTCTACAATCATGTAAAAAGACCAAACTTAATTAAAGCTGTATAAGGCTTTTTATATTGTCAGATTACAGATATATTTATGTATTGAAAAGTGCATTTTTGGTATAAGGTAGACTCCAATCAAGTGCTGCTTGTATCCACAGGTATACTGTACTTGGCAATGACTCTTAATTTAACATATTGTATCATAAGATTGCTTATAGTGGAAAGATGCAACTGTATAAGAACAGTATGGGAAATTAATTTAGCTCAATAATATAACAATGAAAATGCCAGGGTAACTTCTGGTTGGGACTTTGCTCTATGTATAAAAAACAGTTCCAAACCCAGAGAACTCCAGAGGCAATTTTCAAATTAATGTAGTTTATTTAAAAGGGGGAGTTCACACACATGCACACACTTTCACACACTTTCACACACTTACTTACACACACACACACACACACACACACACACACGAGAACTAACAAAGCAAAGGTGGTAGGTAACAGTGAGTTATAGGGTTACTAGGAGGTTTTACTCTCCCAATCCGAAAGCATAGGTCTGATTTTGGGACACAGAAGTAACGCAGTAGCTGCCAATAGAAAATGGGGTGGCCAACTACTGAGGTGCCCAGCTGAAATGGAATGTCCAATTCCATAGTAGACCCATGAAATGTCTGTCCAGCTCCAAACTAGACAAATTTGGTCTAGTTGGCACCCAGAAACAGGGCCGGTTCATCCATATAGGAGTTCCATTTCTGGAATCTCCCTTTATCTGCCATATGCAAACAGTCCCGCAGTCTAGCTCACTATCACTTCTCCATAGTGTAGGGATTATGCTGACTCTGATCTTGAGAGATCTTATCATGGCTGACAGCCTTGGGCTTCTCCCATGCTGAGCTATTTGGTTCAACCTGGTATAGCTCATTTCCTGTGCTGTTTGGGCTACTTGTCTAAGACATCACTTTTGATATTAATTTGTTATCAGAGTCACAGAGAGATGGTGGAGGGTTGTTTCTTGGGCTACAATAACTGCATGGCTTCAGAACTCCAGAAATCTGGAGGATTGAAAAATTGTCTAGTGTAATATGTGGGCTCCCAAGTATGCCTTTCCCCAGCTTTAAATGTACTGTACAAAAGAAAAAGGAACACTGTATCATATGTGGTGAACATGTGCGAAAGCAAAAAACTGGGGCATAAATACACCATACAATAAATCTAATTCTGCAAGAAAATTTAAAATCTAAACCAGACATATTTCTATTAAATGTAGTAGAGGATCAAATAGAGAAAAAAACATGGAAGAATTATATTTTACATGATCTCAGCTGCTAGAATGATTTATGCTCAATTGTGGAAAGATGAAAAATACCATCAATAGAAGACTGCCTAATAAAATTATACAATATGATAGAAATGGATAAACTTATGAGAACTTTGCAAAATATAAATTCAAAGAAACAGAAGAGTGGGCTAGTGTTAAGTTATTTAACTAAGAGATGGGGCATAGTAGCAGATTGAATATAGATGAAAATAAAAATATAGACAAAAGTAAAAAAGGGGAATAATAATCTATTTGTACTGTATAATGAAGAAAAATCCTGCACTTTTTACTCTGAGAGACATGAATCTCTGTCTAGAATCAATTTTTTTTTGTTATCAAAACCTCTGGACAAAGATATGATAATTTTAAATAGAGAAATCTCGGATCATAACCCTATAGTATTGACCTTTAAAGAACCGCAAAGGGAAATTTTTTTGGTATCTGAATGACGAATTGTTAAAAGATAAACAAGTAGTGGAAAAAGGAAAATATAAGATTCAGTTGTACTTCAAGGAAAATATGAACAATGATGTGGATATGCCAATAGTTTGGGACGCAGGAAAGACTACTATTAGAGGTTTCCTCACACAACAGATCATCATATTATAAAGGCAAAAGAAACAGAAGTTAACCTTACTAAATACACAACTGAAACATAAAGAAGAGGAACTTAAAAAGTTTCCAGCTTGCAAAAATACCTTAAGAGATATTAAAATGCTTAGAGGTTAGACTAGTTACCACCACCAGGAGGGCCTTTCACCTTGGCCCCCAACCTCTGGAACTTGCTGCCCGCAGAGCTCTGCTCGGCCACCTCCCTGGCCCATTTTAAGAAGGGGCTGAAGACATATCTCTTCGAGCGGGCCTACCCCTGACTCTACCCCCCAGTATGCTCTCTCCCCCCTCCGTCGTCAGCTGGTTGAGCTGGCATGAGTTAGTTTGTTTTATTGTAATGTTTTAAATGTATTTTTAATGTGTATGTATTGCTTTGTTGTACACCACCCTGATTTCTAGAAGGGCGGTATAGAAATAAAATTTTATTATTATTATTATTATTAAAAACAATTAGAATTAGAAGCTATAAATGAATTGGATAAAAAATTGAAGACAATGAAACAAAAATTCTTTGAACATGCAAATAAAATGGGCAAATGGCTTGCGGATAAATTAAGGAAAGATAAGGAGAGAAAAATTATCAATAGAATCCCAAATGAGGACAAAATATGCACTCAACAAGAGGAAATAAAAAAAGTATTTGAGGATTTCTATCTAAAATTATATGCGGAGCAAATACCTAAAATAGAGGAGGTCAAGGAATATTTAAATAATCTTAATATTGCAAGTTTATCCGAGGAACAACAGATTCAATTAAATCAACCAATATCTATGACTGAAATTTGGGAGGCAATAGACAAATGCAAATTAGGGAAAGCCCCAGGCAGTGACGGATTAACAGCTCTTTTTTTACAAGATATTTAAAGATGAATTGGGACATCATTACAATTAACTATGAATGAAGCTTTAATTGGAAACATACACAAGTCATGGAGGGAAGAAGAAATTATTTTGATACCAAAGGATGAAAAGGATAAGTTAGACCCATCAAATTACCGCCCAATCTCACTTCTCAACAACGATTACAAAATATTCTTGATAATTCTGGCAAATAAATTAAAAAATGTTTAGTGAATTTAATAGGGGAGGAGCAAAGGGGATTCCTACCAAATTGTTATATGCTAGAGAATACAAGAATTGTAATGTGTCCATTACAATTCTTGTATTCTCTAGAATATTCTAGAATATTATGAACAACATTGTGATAAAAATTGGGTCTTTTCTTTTTGGATCTCGCAAAGGCTTTTGATTCTGTCAATTGGACGGTCTTATTTTAAGTGTTGGAAAAGATTAAGGTGGGAGGAAATTTTCTAAATTGGATGGGTAAAATCTACCAAAATCAAAAAGCCCAGATAAAAATAAATGGAGAAAAGACTAATTTTATTAAGATTCAGAGAGGAACAAGGCAAGGTTGTCCTCTTTTGCCCCTACTATTCTTATTAATTATGGAGTTACTTATAATTGACATTAAAAAGGATCCAAATTTAAGAGGCACTACAATTAAAAAACATACCTACAAAATTAGAGCCTTTGTGGATGACCCAATAATTATAATGGAAGATCCATTGGAAATGATAGAGGGTGTGTTAAAAAAACTGGAAAAATTTGGTCTTATAACAGGATCTAGAATTAATAAAAACAAATCAGTTATTCTGACTAAATATATAAAGGAAAAAGAAGAAAAACAATTGGAAGCAATTTCAGGTATAAAAATGGGGGGGGGGGGGGGAACCAAATATTTGGGAATACAAATTACTAAAAAAACCAGCGGAATTATTTGAAAACAATTACAAATGTCTTTGGAGTAAAATAAAGAAGGAATTGTTGCACTGGAACAAATTAAATTTGTCATTAACAGGAAGGATAGCGGTAATTAAAATGACTATCTTATCACAGATTCTTTTCCTATTTCAAACGATACCAATTATAACATCAGACAAGATATTTAAGGACTGGAATAAGGATCTTTCCCTATTTATATGGAGAGGCAGGAAACCAAGAGAGAGTGGAGCTTAATTTACCTAACCTAAAGCTATACTACGAGGCATGCTGTATAACGTGGATAAAAGAATGGGTGACGTTAAAAAATTATAACTTGCTTGAACTGGAGGGAGATGGTTTAAGCTATGGATGGCACATTTACTTAGCATATGAAAAAGACAAAGCAAATAAAGCCTTTGGAAATCATTGTATTAGGAAAGCTATGATAAGAGTGTGGAACAAGTACAAGAGAAGAATAATTCCCTAAAAAGCAGGTTGGATATCCCCGCACAAAGCATTTTACAGAAAAGAAATGGTCAGAGAAACTAAATGGTATAGGTATTCAGACATTTTGGAAGAAAGGGATGGTAAAATGATATTAAGGACAAGAGAAGACTTAAATGCCGAGGGGTGGAACATAAATTGGTTTACATATAGACAGATTTCTGAGAGGTATGTAGCGGATAGTAAAGAGCCAGGATTGGAATTGCATGAGGGCAAATCCGAAATAGGGAAAATTTTGCTAGAAGTAGAAAACAAAGTAATTGGAAAACTATATGAAATCCTCCTAAAGTATGAAATGGAAGACGAAATTGTAAAGGAACAAATGATTAAGTGGGCCAAAAATATTGGTCATGAGATTCAATTCTCACATTGGGAAAAAAATTTGGAAGGATAATAATAGGTTTACAATCTCTGAGTATATGAGAAAATTGTTGCTTACTATTTGATGTTCTTTTGGAGCAAGTTTATCGAATGATTTCCTGTATTGTTATGTACTGTATATGTATTATCCTACTTGAGAGTATGTATTTTCCCTGGAAGATTAACCATCCATTATGAAGCCAAGCCCTCCCTCCAGTCCATCTGCCTTGGTCCAGGCCTCGGAGGTAGAGAAGAACTGCTGGACCTCTTACCCTTTCCCTCCACCGCTCCCTTCTCCTTCTGTGTCATGTCTTTTTAGATTGTAAGCCCGAGGGCAGGGAACTGTCTAATTAAAAAGATTGTATGTACAGCGCTGTGTAAATTTGCAGCGCTTCATAAATAAAGGATAATAATAACAACAACAACAACAACAACAACAACAACTATTGATCAATGGCTGTATAAGCTTAATGATTACATGGAAATGGACAACCTAACGCTGCTTCTAAAAGGGAAATCCAAGAACGAATTATATAAAACATGGGAGCCTCTTATAAACTTTATGAAAGTTAAAAGGAGAAACTGTACAGCAATTATGTGTGAAGGGTAAAAGAGGTTTTGATAAGTTATAGAAGAATTAATTGGTTGATAATTTATCAAGAACCATCACAACAGAAATTATAAGATTAGAGGCCTATTGGACATTTTATTTTCAATGGATGTCACTTAGAGAATGATGATTTAAAAAGGTAGCTGAGAATTTAAGATTAAAATTAAATAGATAACTGGGGAAATAAATAAAGGAAGTAACATATACAAGTTGTTACAAAGGTCATGTACCTGTTAATTATAATGGTCAAGAAATTATATGGTTAAAGATGCAGGATGTATGACAATGTGTAAAATGTTTTATTTTATTTTATATAATTAATAAAAATATTTATTAAAAAAGAATATAGAACATAGATTCATAAAGTTGGAAGAGACCACAAGGACCATCCAGTCCAACCCCTACCATGCAGGAACTCTCAATCAAAGCATACTCAACAGATGGCCATCCAGCCTGTGTTCAAAGACCTCCAAAGAAGGAGACTCCACCCTTTAAGGGAATGTGTTCCACTGTCGAACAGCCCTTACTGTCAGGAAGTTCTTCCTAATGTTGAGGTGGAATCTCTTTTCTTGTTGCTTGCATCCATTGTTTCAGGCCCTGTTCTCTGGAGCAGCAGAAAACAAGCTTGCTCCATCCTCAATATGACGTCCCTTCAAATATTTCAACAAACTATCATATCACCTTCTGTTCTCCAGGCTAAACATCCCTAGCTCCCTAATCCGTTCCTCATGGGGCATGGTTTACAGACCCGTCACCATTTTAGTTTCCCTCCTTTTTCTCAATGTCCTTTTTGAATTATGGTGCCCAAAACTGGAGACAGTATTCCAGGTGGGGCCTGACCAAAGCAGAATAGAGTGATACTATTACTTCTTTATTCTAGACACTATACTTCTATTGATGCAGCCTAAATTGCATGTGGTCTACCTGGACTCTTAGGTCCCTTTCACACATAGTCTCCTTAAGTTAAGTGTCCCCCATCCTATATCTGTGCATTTCATTTTTCCACCCTAAGTGCAGTACCTTACATTTCTTCTTGTTGAATATCATTTTGTTAACTTTGTCCCAGCTTTCCAGCCTATTCAGGTCATTTTGAAATTTGATCCTGTTCTCTGGGGTATTAGCTACTCCTCCTAATTTGGTGGTCATATGCAAATTTTATAAGTATGCCTCCAATTCTGTCATCCAAGTCATTGGTGTTTATCAGACGAGCTCTTAAAGAGGTACTATTCCAGTGTGACTCCTCTAGCTGCCTCCTGTTGCATGCTGGGATTGGCAGTTTTAAGGAGGGGTATTTAGAATTCTCAGGCAGAGAAGTTCAGCTCCTTAAAACTGCCAATCCCAGCATGCAACAGGAGGCTGCTAGAGGAGTCACACTGGAATAGTAGCTCTTTAAGAGCATAGTGTGATAAACATCATTAATAAAGATGTTGAATAACTCTGGGCCCAGGACAGAACCCTGTGGCACCTCACTGGTCATTTCTCTCCAGGATGAAAACAAATCTTATAAACATTATTATTATTATTATTATTATTATTATTATTATTATTATTATTATCATCTTTTATTTATAAAGCGCTGTAAATTTACACATATACATAAACATATACAGCATAGTTTAAAATAAAATTCAAATTCAATCTGTATTAAGTCTTGGATCTGGTAACAGAGAGTCATAGAGACCCAACATGGTCTAGTGACTTCAGCATTGGACTACAGCTCTAGAGAGCAGAGTTCGAATCCTCACTTGGCCATGGTAACTGACTGGGTGGCACATTCCCCTCTGAATAAATCTTGCCAAGAAAGATTTGCCTTAGATCACCATAGGGCATAAGTGACTTGAAGGCACACAACAACTAATGGTCCCATGTTTCTAACAATAAGCAAACTTGCTCCCTCTTGTGGTCATTCCCCCTGTATATTGAAAAAACCTTCTCCAGAGCTAGGAAACCCTCAGGAGAAGATTTTGGTGCATGGAAGGTGGCAGGGGGGAGGAAGGAGAAGAATATTCTACTTCTGTTTGCCTTTGTTGGATGTGGAACTACACCAGGTTTTGGTACTAACTGCTTGATGTGATAGGCTGCTGCCACACTGGAGAATTAATGCAGTTTGACACTGTTTTAACTGCCATGGCTATAGAATGCTGAGATTTGTAGTTTGTTGTGGCACCAGAGCTCTCTAACAGAGAAGGCTAAATATGTCACAGAACTATAAATAACAGAATTCCATAGCAATGAGCCATAGCAGTAAAGTGGTGTGAAACTGCATTAATTCTGTAGTGTAGATGTAGCCACAGAGTTTGCTTTATCAAACCCTTTCTATGTAAATTGATAGATTAAGATAATTTGTCTTTGAACAGTGTCATCGAACTTCACCTAATGCCGAATGCTGCTTCAAGTTTTTTGAATAGAGGCAATAACCCTGAATATCATTTCTTATATCACCAGTACAGGTTATTAGGTCTGTATCTGGGCCCAGTCAAAAGTGTTCGTCAAAAGTATTAAAATATAAATACCTGTTAAAGTTCTGGTTGTAATCATTAAAGCCCTAAATGGCTTTGGGTCAGGCTATTTGGAGGGCCATCTTCTCATTCTTTGTGTTGTACCCATTACCTGAATAGGTCCTTCTGCAGGTTGACTTTGGTCTCACTTTGGAGTGTTTTGCCCACAGAAAAATCTATTTGTTCTTTCACTGATGTCAACCCCACTAAAAGCTGGATTATTATTATTATTATTATTATTATTATTATTATTATTATGGCAAGCTTTTCGTTTATCTTTCAGCAGCTGGCATCCTGTTAGGGACATTTGCACATGGAAGTATTCCCTATATATGTGGGTGTCCTTTTTGGTTGCTGTGGGATTATTCCTTTCCTCCTGCCATAGTGCCTCCCTCCCTTACTTACTAAAAAGTTTCTGAAGCTGCCCTGCATAGCCATTCCATTCTTTGGGGCAAGCAATCAGGATCACAGAAGCATCAGGCAATGCTCCCATAGCCAAATGCAAAATGATGACATCAGTGTTGCAGTTCACCAGGGTCCTTCGTCGGCCTCAGCACAAATGTCATCATTTTTCATCTGTCTGTGGGAACACAACTAGACATTTCTGCAATCCTGTCTGCTTGCAATGAAGCACAGAGTGAACAATGGGGTGGCTTCAGTGTTTTTTCAGTAAGTTTGTGGGAGTGTAGGGCTCAGAGTAATATAGATCAGTATGTGAATATTCCACATGACCAGAGTCATCTTCAGACAATGCTGACTCTTTGGCTTAGTAATGGAGATCAGTACTGCCCCCTATAGTCAGACATGGTTTCACAATTATGTCAAAGGAGAAACCTTTAGCCCTTTTTTTTTTACAGTTGGAATGAACCACAAGGGTCATCTTGTTCAAACCCCTGTCATCAAGGAAGATACAACTAAAGTTCTCCTGAAACAGGCCCATCTAGCTTCTGTATAATGATTTCCAAAGATAAAGAGTTCACCATTCTCTAAGACACTGGTTCCCAACGTTTTGTTAGAAAGTCTCTCAATTAGGGGAATTTTAATTAGCTGAAATTGCTGAGAGGCGGCCCTAACAACACCCTTTGCCATGATCGTGTCCCGTGGTGTATACCAAAAGTCACCAGGAAATCCTTAGAGAGATGATGTGGATACCAACTATGTCCAATTAAATGTCGAAAGTTTATTAAAGTAGAAACACACATACAGCAAGGGGACACACACACACACACACATTCAATACTGGAGGAAAGTAAAGGGGTGAATTGGTCATATAGGTTGAGAAAGAGGCACCGGAGGCGGGGCCAGCCAATGGCTGGGTAAGACCGTCCAAGACAACCAAGTGCTGAGAAAAGAGAGATTGTAGTTAAAATAATGCTCCCAAAAAGAGGAATTTCACTGCTGTGAGCTGGATTTTCAAGATAAAGACATAAGGAGCATGCTGAGGTTAAAAAAAGACTTTAATTCTCAAGGAAAGATCCTCTTTACTCTTGCTTTTGATTTGGCTGTAAACTGGGGAATGAATCTGGCTGGCCGCCATTAAAGATTTATGAGGCTACTAAGGCGCTACTAAGAGGCTTCAGAAAAAGAAATAAATCCTTCAAAGTTTGCAGCTGGAAACTTGAATTTTGGTATTGAGGCTTTCCTCAAACTGAGGAATAATTAAGTTAAGAGTGATTAAAAGCAAAATGAAGGTTAAAAACAAGGAGGAGATGGAGGGGGAGAAAGGAGAGAATAGATTTAATGCGGAAAATGAAAAAGGGGGAGGCTAAAGGGTGGCAGAGACCAATTAATGTTAAATCATCAGATCAATTATTTCGGCGTGTTGAACATTTGGAGAGAAAGGCTCACTTTGAACCTGAATCGGAAATGATCTGAAGTTCGAAAAAAGCAACCCCCCTTTTAAAGGCTATACAGGAATCCAAACAGCCTGCAGCCATCTTGAGGCAAGAGGAGGGAGGGAAGGGGAAAGGCAAAAAGGAAATGGAAATAAAAGTGACAGATTGTGAAGGAATGATGACGAAACTTACAGAAAGGATGGAAAAACAAGTTTTTGGGAGGCAATAAAGGAGGAGAGAGAAGCTATGACAAAGCAATTCCAAAAAAAAGATGGAACTGGAAAGAAAAAGTTCAGATGGAAAATTCAGGGATCTACAGGAAAGCATTAAACAAATTCAACAAGATGTACAAACACTAAAAGTGGACAATAAAGGATGTAAAACTACTCATGAAGTACATCAGAAGGAAATACAGAGTAATAAAAATAAAATTACTGAAATAGATAAAAGGCTTGTATATTTACAAGACTATCAAAGAAGATCAAACTTTGTTATTAAATATATACCAGAAACTGGAAAGGGAGATAGAAGAACGGATTTGAAAATGAAAATATTAACAGATCTCCCCATCTCTTAATTGGACCGAAGATGACATAGAGAGGATTCATCGTATCCCATCAGGAAAGAACAGGATAATCCCAAAGGATGTGATTGTGAGAGTGATTAATTATAATAAGAAGGAGGGACTGATGAACATGATGAGAAAAAACCCAGAGAAATTAAGATTTGGAGAAACCAAAGTGGAAATATATAATGATTACTGCCCACAGATGAAAATATGGAAAACATCGATGAAGTCATGTACTGTTGTGTTGAAGGCTGGGATTAACTATACATGGGGACACTCGCTGTCCTTAAAATTTCAATGGGCAGGAAGAAGATACAGGATTGACTCTGTGGAGCAAGGATTGCAGTTATTGGAAGAACTGGGAATAAATGAAGAAGAAGGGGAAAAGCCTGGAGGACCAGGGAAAACGTCTGGAAGAAAAGGAGCTGGAGAGAGTGGGAGAACACCTGGAGGAGTTGGAGAAGAAGTAATGCTTGCAGCGACTGGAGGAGAAGAAAGCTTGGGAGCAGTTGGAGGAGTCAGAAATTTGGAGATGGAAGAAAGAACTACTACAATCAAATAAAGAATTAAGTTTTATATTCATGAGCACTCGGGGGAGGGCAGTTTTGGGCATTTGGATGTCTTCGACACCCCTCCCCCTACAAGGGTAGCCTAGGCAACTGAGGCTAGGGCAAAGTGCTCTAGTGAATGGAAGTGGGGAGGTGAAATGGACATGGGGGGAGGGGGGAAGGGAAGGGGGGATAGGGGATGGGATTTGGGTATGGGGAGCACTAATTGGAGTCATTAGAAATAGAAATAAACTGGATAATGTCAAATAAGGTGAAAATTTCAACTTTAAACACCAAAGGTCTGGGTTCCCCAGTTAAAAGAAGAAGGATTGAAGCATTATTAAAAAGGGACGCAGCAGATTTGATCTTTTTATAAGAAATGCACCAACATAAGCATGGACAAAAAGAACTGAAACTGAATTGGGCAAGGAATTATGAGAAAGCATTTGGAAGTTCTAACTCAAGGGGGGTAGCAATAATAATTGCAAAAAATGTAATTTTGTAATAAGAAAGGTATTAAAAGATGATGATGGAAGATATGTAATAAAACAAGCAAAATTAGGGGAAGATTAATATATATTGGCAAATGTATATGCTCCAAATGAAAAACAGGAAGAATTTTTTGAGAAAGTATTAAGAAAAGTGGAAAAGCTACAAGAACAATACATGTTATTGGCAAGTGATTTTAATATACAAATGGATAGGATAAAAGATAAATCTAACCCCTCAGTAAAGGATAGATGTAAAAACATAACAAATTTAAATGAAATAATGAGCAAAAGGGAATTTAAAGATGTATGGAGATTAGTAAAAGGAGATGAAGCAAAATATACGTATTATTCTGCTGTACATAAAACATATACAAGAATAGACTATATCTTTGTATCAAAAATATGATAAATAAAGTATTAAATTCGGAAATTTCAAATATAAAAATAACAGACCATGCCTTGGTGAATGTAGAAATAGTGGTTAAGAAGGACTATGAACAAGTAAAAAGGTGGAGGTTAAACACTAACATATTGAATTATAAGGAAATTGTAGGAAAAAATGGAAAGGAATGGGAAGAAATATGGGATATCAATGATAAAGAGGTGACAAAAGGGTTGTTATGGGACACCATGAAATCAGTTACAAGAGGAATTTGTATAAAAGAAAAATATAATCTTAAGAAAAGGCAAGAAAGAGGAAAAGGAAAAGGATATAGAAGTATTGGAAAATAGATACATAGTTAATAGAGCTAAACAGATATATGTAGAATTAAGGGCAAAAAGGGAAGAATTGGATAAGATGGAAATAAATGAAGTACAAGAAAATCGGATTTATTTAAGAAGATAATTTTTTGAATATAGTAACAGGAATTCAAAGATGTTGGCCAGGTCCACACAAAAGAAGAAAATGGAAAGTATGATAAATATGGTTAGAGATAAATCTGGTAAAATATGTAGATTGATGAAATAAAAATTTAAAATTTCTGAAGAATTTTATAAGGAATTATATCAGGCAGGAGAAAATCATTTGGATAAAATAGAGAAATATATGGAAGAAAATTGGTGGCAAAAATTAGAGGAAGAAGATAAAGAGTTACTGGAGCAACCCATTGAGAAGGTAGAGATTACCAAAATATTTTTTTTATTCAGAATGATACCATTAAAAGTGTCGGAAACTGAACTGAATAAATGACAACAGCTAATAAATATATTCTGTAATGGAGGGAAAAGAACAAGATTAAATAAACAATTTTGGTATAAAACACAAAGAGAGGGAGGGTTAGGCCTTCTCAATATAAGAGGATATTATGAGGCTAATCAATTGAGATATAGATAGAAGATGTGTTGGGTGGGATAGATTTAGAATGGTAGGAAGTAGATATGAGAATATGGAATATCTTTTTTAAGAACTTTACTAGAAAAGAAATAAAAAATTTCGGAAACCCACTTATGAAAAATAGAATAGAAATATGGTACAAACATAAAACAGAGTTAATGAATGAAGATTCAATAATAACACCAATAATAATGGAAAAGAAATTCCCAAAGAACTTGAGAGGATTGTTAGATAAGGAGTTAAAGGAAAGGAAAATAGACAGAATAGAAGATTGGATAGATGTAAGAATAGAAAAAGGAAATATAAAATAAAAACTTATGGGGATAAAAATTTCATGGTTTCACTATATGCAAATAGAACAATGGATTAAAAACCGGAGGAAAAGGAATGTAGAAAACAAAAAGTATACACAATTTGAACAAATAGTTCAGAAAGGAAGAGAAATGGAAGAAAATGAGAACATAAAAGGAATTACTAGTAAAATTTACAAAATGTTGATGGAGAATAAAGGAGGAAAAATAAAAGGAAATATTTTGGAGGGACTATGGGAGGAAGAATTAGGATATAAAGTAAATGCTAAAGAATGGGATAGAATTTGGGAACAAGGACATTTGAAAAACTTATTGGTTTGGATAAAAGAAAATTATTATAAGTTGATTTGGAAATGGTACTTGACTCCAGTGAGATTACATAATATTAATAAGAATAATTCAAAAAATTGTTGGAGAGGCTGTGAAGAAGTAGGGTCATATATGCATATGTGGTGGCAATGTAAATATGTACAATTATTTTGGAGGGGAAGTGCTATTAGAAATAGAAAATGTTATGAATATAAAAATAGGTAGAAGACTGAGTATAGTTTTGTTATCATTATATAATTCAGAGAAATGGAAAAAAGAAAAAAAGATTTGGTAACAAGTTTGCTTACAGCAGTGAGATTAATAATAGCAAGGTGTTGGAAAACGAAAATAAATATTAGAAGTGGAGGATTGGTACAAAGAGGTATGGAGATAAGCTATTAATGATAAATTGACATGTAAACTGAAAGTAAAAAAAGGACTATGGAAAAGAAATGACTTTGAGGAAATTTGGAAAGAATTTGTTGAGAATTTGTTCCACATTTTGTCCCTGGTAATAGTGGACAATTATGGCAACCCTATTTGGAGAAGATGTCTAAGGTAAATATTCCCAACGGTGCCTCTCTCATCCTTCCTTTACTCCTCAAACTCACCTCTCCCCTGCTATAGCATTGAATGTGTGTGTGTGTGATCCCTTCTGTTGTGTGGCTTTAATAAATGTTCATAGTGTAATTGCACCTCATTGGCAGTCGAGCCTCTTTCTCTTGGGGGTGGACTAGGCGACCTCTGGTATACACATAGGGACACGATCCTGTGCATGCGTTGTTAGGACACGCCTCTCCTATTTGAGCTAATTAAAATTCCCCTAATTCGATCCTTCCTAACATTTTGGTGGAGAAAGCTTGGGCAGTAATTCGGTCCCCCGAAATCTAGAGTTTCCAGACTGATCACCTGGACGGTCTAGATCTCGGAACATAGGAGGAACAACCAATCCACCCCCAGAGACTCAGAGACAGTAGGGGTGTGTGTGTGTGTATGTGTGTGTGTGTGTGTGTTTTTTGTCTGTTTGGCCATCAGGGCATCTATCGTGGGTGGGATCCACTTTCATTCTTTGTTTCCGCTATCTTGGGTTGGGAGACAGACTTTTCCCCTGAATTTTCCCCTTCGCAACACACCACAGGCAGTCATAGAGACCCCTTGTTTAGGCTGAGGTTGGCAAAGGCAGGGAGACATCCCACCGGAGGCTGTAAATCCAAGGCACAAGGCAGGTACACTGGAGGGCGGTTGGTTCCCATTTAATCGAACAAGGCGGATGGTCCCACATACCGGGCAGTTGGTTCCCAAAGGAAAGTTGAAAACTCAAGGCAAGGATCTAGCTGGGGTCAAAAGGAATAGTGTCTGCCAAGGATACTATCGAGGGAGGTCAACCCAATAGGACAGCCACACTTGAACTTCCCAGTGAAAGGTTAGGAGGAGGAACTAACCTGATCCTTGGGCCTGGGTCTAGCGGCATTTGACACGTGGCGCTATCTGCGGTAGCGACCCGGTATTTGTCGTGATAGTGAGCGGTGGAGGTACCAGCTCCTACCCACGAGTTAATGGGCGGTTAACTGACGGGCGGTTGGTTCCCATAGGTCAGACATTGGCAGGCGGTTGGTTCCCATAGGTCAGGCATTGGCAGGTGGTTGGTTCCCATAGGCTGAAAATAGAAGTAGCTAGCAGGCAGTTGGTTCCCACAAGTTGGTTATAGGGGCGAGGTGGTCCAAGTTTTAGTTTTCAGAGAGTTTAGAGAGAGGAGAAATGGAGATCGCAAGTTTGTGGAGAGAGGAGAAAGTGCAGGACAGGCTGAAGAAGTGGATAGTCAAAAAGGGACCCAGTCCATGGCTTGCCGGTGGTTTCCTTACTGACGATCCCTTCGCAACCCTCCTGGAGGCCTACAACCTCAAGACAGCGAGGAAGGGATTGAAGAGCATTCCCCAGGCCGAGAAAGATAGATTACCTTCGTGGGGTCTTTGGGTGTTAGCCCACAATGCAATAGAAGAGTACAAGAGGCAGAGGTGTCCAAGGGACAGGTAGGCAAAATGGTCACCCAAATTCGAGAAAAGGTCAGCGAAAACACCCTCCTAAACCGGAAAGCACATGAGACTTGGGCCCAGGGTATCTGATGGACCGCCTCTCCCCATATAATCCACCCCGCACCCTCAGATCATCGGGGCAGCAACTTTTAAGAGTTCTGGAGGCCAGGTTAGTTTCTACTTCCAGGAGGGCCTTTACGATCTCGGCCCCCAGCCTCTCGCTGCCCATGGAGCTCCACGCAGCCACCTCCCTACCCCAATTTAAGAAGGGGTTGAAAACGTACCTATTCAAACAAGCCTACCCCTGAATACTTCCCCCCAGAATGTGTACTCACCTCCACCCCCCTTCCCTCAGCCAGCATTAGGCTGGCATGAGGTTGTAATGTTTTTAACATGTTTAGGTTTCCATTGGTTTTTTGTACACTGCACTTGTTTGTAACCATTTTGTGTTCTTAACTCTGCTGTACACCGCCCTGATTCGAAGAAGGGTGGTATAAAAATAAAACTTTTATTATTATTATTTTATTTAAAGAGCCGATACGGCTGAGGACGAGAACAAAGAGCTCAAAATTCGGGTGAGAGAGCTCAACACAAATTGGCACAGGCAAAACAGGCGTCAGACTTCATCCTGTCCCAAAGGACTCAGGAAGCAGCCCAAGCCAACCACACCAAGTGCGAGGCAAAAATTCGGGAACTGGAAAGCCAAATTAGTTTGAGAAGCGCCATTGTGGCCACTGTGCAGCCAGGAATATTGGAAACGGCTGTACAGGCAAACGTTATTAGGGAAAGAGCCACGCCGCAAGAGGCATGGACTCCCCCTCCCTATAACCCCCATTGGAAGCCCCCAGAAGGGAATGAACCCACGGAAGGGCGTCTTCCAGGAATTCCCCTACACCCTAATATACCTATACACACACACACACATATACCGCAGCATCGTAGAAACGAAGGCAACAACCGAGGACGGCACAGTCACCAAAACGGTTGTAGAAACTGTTTCTTGGACTCTGTCAGAAATCAAAGCAGATAGCTAGGTTGTGCATAGATCCAGTGTACGCAGCACCATTTGAGCCAACAGTTTCCAACTAATCACTAGCAACATTAGACCTAAGAGAATGGGTCTCAGTAATGGTAAAAGTTTTGTGGCCAGGGACCACCATGAGAGCCAAGTACCAGAATGAGATACAACTCCAGGAGGAAGCCCTAGACACATATGTAACCAGGAAGAAAGTGTTAGCCATTTTAGCGGGAGAAGTGGGTTTAAACGCCGAAGGGCAGCCCCTCCTGGATGACACAGCTTTCATACAAGAGGTATACCAGGGACTGAACGAGACAGCCAAGATCTACTTAGGGCCAGTTGCACAAAAACTCCACAACCTCCCCTGGAAAGATTTCCTAAACCACATCTGCACAGCCTCACAGATATTTTGGAAGCGCAGAAAGACATGGCTAGGAATTTGCTTGCCGCCACTTCTGGACGCAGCTCCAGACACACAGGCAAAAGGGCAGACAGTAACCTGGTTCACATGGTTACATACCAGAACAATGGGCCACATTCACAACCCACCCCTAGAGAACCCGGACATTTTGGGATTAACAATCCCTTCCAGAGAAATGGCCACAATGGACCCCCAGAGAAGGCAGACATCTTTCAGGAATTCAGAAATGCATTGTGGAGACAGCTTAGAGAGCACGGCTTCCCCAAAGAGGAGATCCATGGCAAACCCACACTGGAACTCATGAAATTGGCAGAGGAGACAGGAGGCCTCCACCCGAAGGACCCAGCCCGGCACCGGCCATGGCTCCCCCAGACTCCCAGAATGCAGGACACTCAGGTTAGGGACGCCCGGGATCCCTTCGCTTGCAGAGAGCGTGGGCAGACCACAGGATCCCTTGGGCCGCAACCCACACTGCCCAAAAAGAGAGCTCCCCTTCCCAGAGAGCCCCCAGAAACGGACCCATTAAGGCCACCCCACACTCAGTTTCCACAGTCATCTCCCAGAGCACCCCCCTCATCCAGAACCCACTCCCAAGCCACCATGCCAACAGATAGTGGCAACTCTACAGCCAGACATGTGGGGCCACCCCACTGTAAATGTAAAAGTCAGTCCCCCAGCCAAACCCAAGCCAGCCCAAATGCTAGTAGACTCCGGTACCACAGTCAACACCATGAACCCCACGTTAGCCGCTACAGGACACAAAACCTCAGACAGCATGGAATTAGTAGGATTTGGAAAAGGAAAATGCCAAGCCACAATCTGGTCAGACATTCCCCTGCAGTTAGGACCCTCTTTGATTTGATCAAAGCATGTGAGAATCAAGGAGAGGACGATGGGATACTTGGAGTAGGATTCCTCAGAAAGAACAGGCTCACCATAGACCTAGTCAACAGTCTCCTGTGGCAACTGGAAGAAGGTGCTATCCCATCACCCAGCATCCTCTTGAGGCTTCAAAGTTCCCACGATGATGTTCGAGAATTGAGGTGATACTTTTTCCCCCCCCCCAGCTCTCTCCCCCAAGTCTCCTGTTTTCAGAGCTCCCTCAGTGCTGCCACATTGAGGGCTGCCAAGGTGGCATCGACTCTCCAAGGCGCCCGCTGCAACGTGACCCCCCTTCCTAATCATCGGGTGGTGCCTTCCCTCCCCTCAGGCTTACAATCTAAAAAGACATGACACAAACAGAGAAGGGAATGGGGGGGGGTGAGGGGATCAGGTCTAGCATTCTTCTCTCCCTCTGACGCCTGGACCAAGGCAGATGGACTGGAGGAAGGGCTCTTTTTCTTAATCGAGGATGGGCCCGATGGCGTTGGGCCTGTCCTTTCACTCTCTCTCAAAGGCCAGAAGGTAACAGTTGGAAGGAGGGAGGGGAGGGCTCAAAAATCCTGTTTTTTGCTAGTTCTAATTTCGTTGTTTTTTAATGTTTTTGGTTAGTATATTAGCTTTCTCTTCCTTTATTTTTAATCCCGATGTTTCTTCAAAATCTTTTAATTCTTCTTTTAGAGGTTCTATGCCTTTTAAAGAATTTTCCAACAATATTATTAAGTCAAAGAATCATAGAATCATATAATTGTAGAGTTGGAAGAGACCACAAGGGCCATTCAGTACAACCCCCCTGCCATGCAGGAAATCTCAGTCAAAGCATTCCCGACAGATGGCCATCCAGCCTCTGCTTAAAAACCTACAAAGAAGGTCCGAGGGATTGTATTTCACTGTCAAACGGCCCTTACTGTCAGGATGTTCCTCCTAATGTTGAGATGGAATCTCTTTTCCTGTAGCTTGCATCCATTGTTCTGGGTCCTATTCTCGGGAACAGCAGAAAACAAGCTTGCTCCCTCCTATCATATCACCTCTTAACCTTTTTTTCTCCAGGCTAAACATCCTCAGCTCCCTAAGTCGTTCCTCATAGGACATGTTTTCCAGAACCTTCACCATTTTAGTCGCCTTCCTTTGGACATGCTCCAGTTTCTCAACATCCTTTTTAAATTGTAGTGCCCAGAACTGGACACAATATTCCAGGTGGGGCCTGACCAAAGCAGAATAGAGTGGCACTATTACTTCCCTTGATCTAGACACTATACTTTTATTGATGCAGCCTAAAATTGCATTGGCCTTTTTAGCTGCCACACCACACTACTGACTCATGTTCAACTTGTGGTCTCCTTGGACTCCCAGATCACTTTCACATGTAGTCTCCTTGAGCCAGGTGTCCCCCATTCTAAATCTGTGCATTTTATTTTTCTGCCCTAAGTGCAGTACCCATATTGAAATTTGTTAGCTTTGGCCCAGCTTTTTAATCTATTCAGGTCATTTTGAATTTTGATCTTGTCCTCTGGGGTATTAGCTATTCCTCCTAATTTGGTGTCATCTGCAGATTTGATGATATGCCCCCAATTCTGTCATCCAAGTCATTGATGAAGATGTTGAGTAGCACTGGCCCCAGGACAGAGCCCTTTGAGACCCCACTGGTCACTCCTATCCAGGATGAAAAGGAGCCATTGTTGAGCACCCTTTGATTTCGGCCAGTCAACCAGTTACAAATCCATGTAACAGTTACCTTATCTAGTCCACATTCTACAAGCTTGTTTTCAAGAATGTCATGGGGAACTTTGTCAAAGGCCTTACTTAAATCAAGATATACTATATCCACAGCATTCCCTTCATCTACCAAGCTGGTAATTTTATCAAAGAAAGAGATAAGATTTATCTGGCATGACTTGTTTTTCTGAAACCCGTGTTGACTTTTTGTAATTATGGAATTGCCTTCTAGATGTTCACAGACTCTCTGTTTAATGATCTGCTCTAGAATCTGGTATTGATGTCAGATTAACTGGATGATAATTGTTGGGATCCTATTTTTTCCCCCCTTTTTGAAGATGGGGACGTTTGCCCTCCTCCAGTCTGCTGGGACTTCTCCTGTTCTCCAGGAGTTTTCAAAGGTTATTGCCAATGGCCTTGATATTACATTTGCCAGTTCTTTTAATACTCTTGGATGTAGTTCATCTGGTCCTGGAGACTTAAATTCATTTAGATTAACAAGGTATTCCTGTATTATCTCTTTACTTGTTCTGTGCTGAAATTCCCCTATTCATTCATAATTTTCTGCAGAGAGCTGATTATTTATTCTAATGTTTTATAATATATTGTTGAAAGTCCATCAGGACTAGGGGGGCTTCCCATTTTTGAGTCTTTTATTGCTTGTTTAATCTCTTCTTACGTGACTGGTTGGTCTAGCCACATTTTCTGTTTCTCTGTAATGGGTTGAATATCCAGTTTATCTAAGAAATGTACTGTCTTATTCTCTCTACTTTTTTATTCTTCATATATTTGTGTGTAATATTTGTGAAATATTTCTTTAATGCTCTTTTTTCTGTTATTATTTCATTCCCCATTATTTTAGTAATGCAATTTTTCGCTTTCTTTTTAAAGTCTGTATGAAAGCCACTTACCTGCTTTATTAGCATTTTTGAAATGGTACTGTTAGTGTATTTCATATTTTTTTCTAATTCCTTCGTTAAACACATTAATACTTGTTTTTGTAAAATTCTTATTTCTTTTGTTAATTCTGTCTTTTTTGGATTTTGCTTTAACTCTTTTCCTTTTATTTGTATTGCTATACTAATTCTATTTATTTTATCATTTTTTCCACTGTGTATTCTGTTGTATAAAGAAACTCCTCATGATGGCTTTATTCGCTTTCCATACAACTTCTTTTTCCAAATTTTCCGCAAAGTAATTTTTCAATGTTTTTTTCTATCACCACTTTCTTTTTTAACAAATTATTGTTAAGCAGCCATAAGAAGTTTTGTCCTAGATTTTTCAAGACCAATTCAATGGGATTGTGGTCTGAGAATTTTTTTTTATAGGGACTCCGTTTTTACTATATTTTTTACCCAAGATTTAGATATTAAAAACATATGATATTTTCTGCACACAAGATGAAAAAGTAAGGTGATACAATTCATCTTTGCCTGATCCCCTTGCTAATTGGGAATCACAAAAAAAGTTCAATTTTTTACAATTTTCTAAATATTTTGTTTTAGAGATTTTTCTGAGATCTGGGGCCAGAGAGTGAATTTACACAGAGAGTGTAATGCTTCCACTGCAGAAGGTGACTTCCCAGAACCAGATGGCACCACCTTCTGGTGCTTAGTGCCTAGGGAAGAGTGGGGATGTTTGGGCAGCGTTGAGATGCTATTCCACAGGTTTGAGATAAAATATATTTCTCCTGGATCACCAGTTATTCTAGTAATCATAGTTGCTTTAAATTATACTAGCAGTCAGATAATGGGGGAGAAAAAAGAATGGGAGAGATGTTGCATTCTGGTATCTAGCTTATAGCTTTTTTTTTTGGTTGAAAAAGTTGCATTTTAAGATATAGATAAAGCATGACTGGCAGTCAACACTACAGTTCATCCAGATGTTTGTAAATCCTCAACCAAAACAATGAAAGAAACTCACTATCATCATCAATCTGAAGATTAACCATACCTTCTCAATGTTCAGATCTGGTTTATTTGAAGTAGTAAACTTTTTTGAAGTAGAAACTGTGATAATGTTCTTATCTAACAGCAAAAACCACGAAACATCACAGAGTATCACAGAAGTCTTAAAGAAGCATTTTGTGGTACTTGAATAATGGGGGAGAGAGAAAGAACCTAGAAGCAATATTCCAGATTGTGTTTTAAAGCTCTTTCTGTTTCTCTCCCTCTCCTCTGCCCATGTCTGAATTTATACACGTGGATGGTGGGGGAAGCTCACCTATCACATGTCCACAATATGCTCTGCCAAGTCCTTTTCCCAAGCTCTGTTCATTCATTAAAATAAAATAAAAAGCAAGCTGAGCAAAATCTCCAGCAGATGGGATGAGAGATAAACAGCTGCAGAGCACATTATGAGCTGCATGAAAGGATAGGCACCAAATCTTTTCCGGTCCAGTAGTGCTCAGAACTTCCTTTCCTACCATGAACTGGAAAAGCATGATTACTTGAATGAATTCTCATTAAGCCAACCCATTTAAAAATGAGGGAATGGTACCAATACAGGGGAGAGCTAGGTTTACCTATGAAATACTAAGACCCACATTAACATTCCTGGAATTCCAATTAAGACCATTTGCACAAACTGCAGCATTGCAATAAAACAAATATAGACTATACAGATGTAAAAAAGATTTCTAGGCTGACAGCATTACCTTTAACAGTGAGAAGTGAGAATGGACACAATATTTTGTATCCTTTTGAAGGCCAATGGATGTATATGCCTTTTTATAATACACTTAGCTCTTGGTATCTACAAAAGATCCATTCCAGACACACACCCCTCCCACGCCCCAAAATCCAAGGATGCTCAAGTCCCATTGATCCCAAGTCCTCCCTCCTTCCTTTCATCCTTCTTTACCTCCTTCCTTCCTTCCTCCCTCTCCCTCCTTCCTTTCTCTTTTCTTCTTTCCTCCCTTATTCCTTTACCTTTGAAGCTTCTGCTTCAGTGGTGGATTCTGGAGCCCTGTCAACCAGAGGGAGCCGGAGCTTCTGCAGGGGCTTGGGGTGTTGGACCTGGGGGCAGGGGCTCCAAGACCCAAGCCTTGGCCCCAGCCTCCTCCCTTAAGGCTAAGACCAGAGCAGAAGCCTCAAAGGGAGAGGAATGAATGAATGAATGAATGAATGAATGAAGGAAGGAAGGAAGGATGCCGCTATTGGGGACAGCATGGGCTTACCAACCGCAGATGCTCAAATCCACAGATGGCAAGTCTGGGGATACCAAGGTGCTATTGTATTTGAATTTATTTTTAAAAATACATGTAAGCTAGCCTTTAATTCAGTAAAAATATGAATGATTGTAAGCATAACAAAATTAATGTGGCTATAATTTGCAGTTCTGTCCTATTGATGTCATTCTACTAGTGGTCTTAAGGACAGCTAGCTCCACTTTATTTTGCTGTAAATTGTGCCACTGAATGCACTGCTACTTTTTTTTTATAGAACAGGTTACAAAATGTATCCGGGGGTAGCCATGTTATCCATATAGCAAAGTACAGTATCATCCAAAATCCACAAAACAGTGATACATTTATTGGGCCTAGTCCAAACCAAGAGGAGAAGGAAAAACAAAGTGTGGATGCACTATATATCAGTAAGGACAGATACCAACAAACAGTAAGATACTGCACAAAATTTAGTTAGACTCTTACAAATACAAGTATAATTAAACAATTATCAATGGACAATAAAATAATCTGATCATATCTGTTTGTTGATATCTGTATTTAGTGATATATAGTGCATCCACACTTTATTTTTCCTTTCTCCCCTTGGTTTGGACTAGTTTCAGTGAAAGCCTCCTGTTGTGTTAGGTTACATTTATTGGTCCAACTAAAATGTACATTTTAGAATTTGCAAGTTGAAGCGCCATGTTACCAACTTTGGTTTTATATAAAATTTTGGGTACATGCAGTCTGTGCTATGACCCCTGACTGACCACATAGAGGATCCGCCATTAACCTGAAAGCGGACAGACCATGAAGGCAGCTCACCTGACCCAGGCAGAGCCCTAGAGAAAGATGGAATTAAAAGATGGAGTCGCCAAACCAGATTCACCTCTGCTAGCCCAAGAAATACAATTGACTTGGCTTCCTCCTTAATGAGCCAGTGATCAGCTTAATGGCTTGGCAATCAAGGCCGCTGCCCCTCTGAATTGTGTCCCGACCTACTGCATTGTGAAACACATTGCTTGCTCTCGGCTTAACAATGCCCTGGCAATCAACGTCTTTGTCTAGCAAGTCCCCATAGCCCTGGGATATGTATAGCACTATATAAACCCCTGGTTTTCAGACCCTCCTTGGGTTTTTGGGTCTTTGAGCACTGAGTTCTCTTAGCCTTGAGCTCCGCTGAAATCACTGTCACCGGTTTGCTAGTTACCCGGCACCCATTTGAACTCTGCTCCCAAGCCTCTGCGGCCTTCCTTCCCTTGTTTCCGCGGCCGTAAACCACAGTCAATCCTAGCTGCATCCGACTTCCAGGAGAAGACTTCTAAGGTAATATTCCCAGTGGTGCCTCTCCTTCCCAAACCTATCTCCCCGAACTCACCCCTCCCCTACTGTAGCATTGAATGAGAGTGTGTGTGTATGTTTCCCTTTTGCTCCGTGGTTTTCCTTGTGCTTTAATAAATGTTATTAGATTAATTGCACCTAATTGGTATTAGAGTCTCTTTCTCTTGGAGTGTACTGGCGACCTCTGGTATAAACTTTGGGACATGATCCTGGCATGTGGCGTTGTTAGGGCCACCTCTCGGCTAAATCTGAGCTAATTATAATTCCCCTAATTTGATCCTTCCTAACATTTTGGTAGAGAATGCTTTGGCAGTAATTCGGTCCCCCGAAATCTAGACTTTCCAGCCTGATCACCTGGATGGACTAGATCTCGGAACATAGGAAGAACCACCATCCACCCCAGAGACTCAGACGCAATAGGAGTGTGCGTGCGTTTTCTTGTCTGTTTGGCCATCAGGGCATCTATTGTGGGTGGGACATACACTTTCATTCTTGTTTCTGCTATCGCAGGTTGGGAAACAGAGGCAGCCCTTTTCCCCCACAGTTTCCCCTTCACACAAATGCAGTCATAGAAACCCCCTTGTTCGGGCAGAGGAAGGCAAAGGAAGGGAGATGTCCCAACCAGAGGCTGTAAAACTTGAGGTGCAAGGTGAGAACACTGGCAGGCAGTTGGTCATAATTTTAGTCCAGCAGGGAGGTGGCTCCCAAAAAGTAGAGAACAGAACTCAAGGCGAGGATCTAGCTGGGGTCCAAAGGAATAGTGTCTGCTAGGAACCTACCGAGGGACGTCTACTGAGGAGGACAGCCACAATTGAACTTCCCAGTGAAAAGTTAGGAGGAGGAACTAATCTGATCCTTAGGCCTGAGTCTAGCGGCAGTTTACCGGTGGCGCTATCCATGGTAGCGACCCAGTATCTGTCGTGATAGTGAGTGGTTTCACGGGTGGTTGGTCCCAAAAACGGGCAGTTGGTCCCGAAATTACCACTGACGGGCAGTTGGTCCCATAGGTCAGGCATCGGCGGGCAGTTGATCCCATAGGCCAAGAGAAAAAAGATAGTTTGACGGGTCGTTGGTCCCAAGTTTAGTTTGTAGGAGAGAAGTAAAAAGTAGGAGAAATGGAGATAGTGAGTTTGTGGAGAGAGGACAAGGTCCAGGACAGGTTAAAGAAGTGGATAGTCAAGAAAGGACCTAATCCATGGCTTTATGGTGGGTTCCTTACTGACAACCCCTTCGCAACCCTCTACTACCTCAAAACAGCGAGGAAAGGACTGAAGAGTGTTCCCCAGTCAGAGAAAGATAGGTTAGCTTCATGGGGTCTTTGGGTGCTAGCCCACGATTAGGGTCCAAAGGACAGGTAAGAGAATTGGTCACCCAAGTCAGGGAAAAGGTCAATGAGAACATCTTTTTGACCAGTACAGCCAGTGAGGCTGGACAAAGAGCTGATAGGGCCGAGAAGGAGAATGTAGAGCTCAAAATTCAGATCCAGGAGCTTGAAGCGAAATTAGGGCAGGCAAAACAGGCTGCGGACTTCATTTGTCCCAAAGGACTGAGGAAGCAGCCCAAGCTGACCACACCAAGTGCGAGGCAAAAGTTTGGGAACTAGAAAGTAGTTTGAAAAGCGCCATTGTGGCCACTGTGCAGCCAGGAATATTGGAAACAGCTGTACAGGCAAAAGTTTGGAGGGAAAGTCCCTTGCTGCAAGAGGCTTGGACTCCCCCTCCCTACAACCCCCATTGGAAACCCCCAGAAGGGAATGAACCCATGGAGGGGAGTATTCCAGGAATTCCCATGAACCCCGTAAAAACCCATAGCATGGTAAAGACAAAGGCAACCGCCAAAGATGGCACTATTGCCAAGACGGTTGTAGAAACTGTTTCTTGGACACTTGCCGAGGTCAAAACTATTGCAGACCAGTTAGGAAAGCTGAAACCCCAAACCGGAGTCCAATGGATGTCATGATCTCACCCAGATAGCCAGGTTGTGCATAGATCCCATAATCAGGACCATTTGAGGCAACAGTCTCCAACTATGCATTGACAACCCTAGGGTTAAAGTAATGGGTCACAGTGATGGTAAAAATCCTGTGGCCAGGAACCACTATGACAGCCAAGTACCAGAACAAACTGCAGCTCCCTGACAAAGCCCCAGACACATACGTAGCCAGGAAGAAAATGCTAGCCATTTTGTTGGGAGAAGTGGGTTTAAACGCCGATGGGTAACCTCTCCTGGACAACTCAGATTTCATAGCAGAAGTGTACCAAGGCTTGAATGAGACAGCAAAGTTTTACATAGGGCCAGCTTCACAGAAACACACTGACCTGGAAAGGTTTCCTAGAACACATATGTGCAGCCTCACAGATATTTTGGACACAGGAAGCACAGAAAGACATGGCCAAAAACATGCTAGCCGCCGCTTCAGGCCGGAGCATTAGGAACACAGGCAGAAAGGCAGACAAGGACAGTGACCCAGTCCACATGGTTAAATACCGGAACAATGGACCCCATTCACAGCCCATTTCCAAGGAACCTGGACACTTTGGGATTAACAACCAACTCCGGAGAAGTGCTAGAGGCAACCTCAGAGGTCCCCCAGAGAGACATGACCCCTTGCAAGAAATTAGGAACACAGTGTGGAGACAACTTAAAGAGCTAGGCTTCACCACAGAGGAATTGCTTGCCAGACCCCTCACAGAGCTCGCAGACCTGTTGGAGAAAACCATGAGTGGCTGCCGCACAGAAGGGCCTAACCCTGCTACAGCTTCCCCCAACCCGCAGAATGTAGGACACTCAGGCTTGGAATGCCCAGGATCCCCTCGCTCGCAGAGAGCATGGGCAGACTGCAGGATCCCTTGGGCTGCAACACCCACTGCCCGGAAAGAGAACCCACTGCCACAGACTACCCCCAGAACTGGACCTATTAAGGCCCCTGCACACTGGTTTCTGCAATCCTTCCACAGAACACACCCCCTCATACAGATCCCACACCCAAGCCGCCATGCCAGCAGATATTAGTGACCCTGAAGCCAGATTTATGGGGACGCCCCACAGTAAACGTAAAGGTTGGTCCCCCAGCCAAGCCGAAGCCGGCACAAATGCTAGTAGACTCCAATGCTGCTGTCAACACCATGAGCCCAAAGCTAGCCACATTAGGACATAAGACAACAAACAGCATGGAACTGGTGGTATTCGGTAAAGGAAAACACCAGGCTGCCATTCCCCTGCAACTAGGCACCCTCTTTGATTTGATCAAGGCATGTGAGAATCAAGGACAGGATGACGGCATCCTTGGCGTAGGATTCCTCAGAAAACACAGGCTCACGTTAGACTTAGCCAACAGTCTCCTGTGGCAACTAGAAGAAGGTCCCCTAGTCATCTCAGCCATTCAACGCTGTGCAGCCCTTAAGGCTCCAGCACCCATTTTCCCCATTGCAAACTACCCCTGGACCATAGACTTCTCCAATGTTTGGATTAAGGACAAAATGGAGTGTGGAAAGGTTAAGGGAGCACGCGTGCTCATAGAAGAAAAGGATCCCCCACCTCAGAAGCAGTATAGATATCCCCGTGAAGCAGAAGAAGGCATAGCCAAGACGATAGAAGGTCTACTGAAAAGGGATGTAATTTTGCCCATGCAGTCCATTTGCAATGCACCCCTATGGCCTGTGTTAAAAGCAGATGGCATCTCTTGGAGAATGACTGTAGATTTTAGAACTCTCAATGCAGTCACTCCACAGGTAGCCCCCGTAGTAGCCAAGTACAATGAGATCCTGGCAGCCATCACTGCCGGAGCCCAGTTTTATAGCGTGATAGACCTAGCAAATGCCTTCCACTCCATCCCACTCCATGAGAGCTGCTACTACAAGATTGCTTTTGAATTTTGTGGCAATCAGATGTGCTTCACCCGCATACTGCAAGTTTTTTACTCCAGTCCCAGCAATTACCAAACACACATGGTCAAAATGTGGAGAAAGTTGTGCTCCACTTCACGCCCCCACGTTTTGTCCTACGCGAACGACATTTTGGTCCACTCAGACTCACAGGAAAAGACTGCAGACATCACCCGAGAAGTGTTAGAGCTCATCCAGGACTCAGGATTCAAGGCCAACAGGGAAAAGGCCCAGGTCAAGTACTTGGGACTGAATCTCCAGACCGATTGTAGGACCCCAGACTTACAGCGAGTAGAAACCATAGGAAAACTCCCTGCCCCCACAGATTTAGCCTCCCTCAGAGCACTCCTAGGTAACTAACTGCAAAGTCCTCTATGAACTTGGGGTGAAATTGAGCCTTCCCCCCCCCCCATAGACTTGGCAATCAAAGCCAAGCCTCTGTACTCACTGCTAAAGAAAGGAGCCCTTTGGAAATGGGGACAGGAACAGCAAGAGGCTTTTGCCATTCTAAAGACAGACTTGGCCAAAGCACCAGCCTTGGTTCACCCCAATGTAACCCAGCCATTTTACATCCAGTTAGCCATTGCAGACAGTCATGTAGGAGCAGTCCTCACCCAGTTAAGAAACAACATGCACAGAGTTGTGGCATATGCACCCAGGAATCTTTCCCCCACGGAAGTAAAGTTTAGTCTGTGTGAGAAAAACTGCCTAGCTTTTGTATGGGCATTAACCAGATGGGAATTCATCATAGGAGGAGCCCGAGTCATAGTACAGACCCCACACACCCCGCTCAAGTTCATTCTGTCAGGAAAAGTCCAGGACGGACAAGTTCACATTGCCAGGATAGCAAAATGGACCCTAGAATTGTTAAAGCATGGTATCGAGTACCACTGGCAAGCTAGTGAACTAAGCGCCCCCTATGGACTGGTAGTCACCGGTGCCACCCACGAGTGTCTCCTTTCCGTTTCCACCCAGAGCGATTGGAGGATGCTTTAAAGGAAGGATTTACGTGCTGGTTTTGTGACAGTTCATCCTCCTGCCCTGAGAGGACCTGCCTAACAGGATTTGGAGCGATCCGCGTCAATGGCAGCCATGTCCTGCAAGGTTCAGTCAGACCTCACTCAAGTCAGGCCACCAAGGTAGAAGCCCTCCACTCCATCCTAGATTTTGAGGACCCTCACTCCCCCTTAGCAATCTACACAGATTCCCAATGGACTGTAAATCCACCAATAGATTGGCTCCCAGTATGGATGTCCCGGGAATGGAAAACAAATGACGACAAGCCGGTCACTCACGCAGACAAATGGCAAGAAGCTGCCCACCTGATTCAGAAATGGACAGCCCCCACATGGGTGTCCTACGTAAAAGACCATCAGAAAGGCATCGGGGAGGAAGCCCAATGGAACAACAAGGCAGATGCCCTAGCTAAGGAAGCAGCAGCAATCCCCATGGCTCCCATTAATGTGAGGCCCAAGGAGCCCATGTTACCAGACACCCTAGATCTAGCCCTCGGTTCCAGCGTGACTGGAACCGGCTCTGGAAGCACTAACGGCGTGGGAGTCACTGTTGGCCTGGACTCGGGTGAGGGTGAGGGTGAGCCGGCAGTCTTGAGTCCGGTGGGGGCACTGAAACCATGCTTGGTGGTCCTTTATGGCGAACCTTGGCAGGAGGCGAGGCCGAACGGGCTCGTTTGGGGCCCTGGTTGGGGCAGGAAGACTTGGGGGCTTTTTGTTTGTCCACTTGCCTCTTTCTAGAGACTTTGGAGGACTTGTCCTCTCCATCACCGGAGGCCACAGAAGAGGAAGGTTGATTCAAAACCTTATCATACAAGGCAGCCTTCAGGGTCCGGACCCGATTCTTGAGGGCCTGAGTGTACATGGCCTTGCAGTGGGGGCAAGTGCTTGGAATATAAGTTTCCCCCAAGCAGAGCACACACTTGTCGTGGCCGTCGACCATGGGAATCTTCACCCCACAATTAGCACACCTCTTAAAGGAGGCCATCATCTACATTCTACACTGTACCGAGTGGTTGCAGTTGGAAACAGAGTCTGTGAGAATGGTCAGTCGTACCAGTGGTCAATGTCCAGAGATGCTATTTCTGAGATTGGAAGCATAATGCTAGCGAAGTTCCTCGAGCGGCTTTGCATGGCGGAATGAAGGAACTGAGGAGAGCGAGACCGCTAGGAGCTATATATAAGGGTGGTCAGAGCTACCGCCAAAAAGTTGCAGAAAGTTGCAAACTATTTTCTGCCCAGAGATTCTAGAAGTTTCCGAGTATTGCTGCGCAGGTGCAGAATAAACCCATTTGTGTGATTCGCAGAGACCATGAAGAAGATATCTATCTATCTATCTATCTATCTATCTATCTATCTATCTATCTATCTATGAACCTGAGACACACACAGACAGAAAGACACACCATGTTGAAGCACAAGGCCTAGGAGGAGAGAGCAGTGTCCTGATGGACCTGACACACACACACACACACACACACGCACAGATAAATATGTGTATATATAGTTTTTTGTGGGTTTTTCGGGCTATGTGGGCCATGTTCTCGCAGAGTTTCTTTCCGACGTTTCGCCAGCATCTGTGGCTGGCATCTTCAGAGAAGATGACATTCTCTGAAGATGCCAGTCACAGATGCTGGCAAAACGTTACAAAGAACCCTGCGAGAACATGGCACATAGCCCAAAAAACCCACAAAAACTATGGATGCTGGCCGTGAAAGCCTTCAGCTTTATATGTGTATATACAACATGCAAAACACACACACATACACACACATACATGTATATACATATATGGAGCTGAGAAACACACACACACACAACACACACACACAGAGAGAAGACACCCTACATAAAGACATGTTGAAGTGCAAGGCCTAGAGGAGGGAGCAGTATTCAAAGGGACCTGATAACACAGACACACAGATAGATAAATATGTGTATATATATACACACACACACAAACACACACACGGACCTGTCACATACACACACACAGAGATCAAATGTATACATAAATGCGTGTGTGTGTGTGGGTGTGTGTGTGTGGTGTGTGTGTGTATATATAATATATATATATATATATATGAACCAGAGACACACACACACAAACACACACAGAGAAAAGACACAACTACAAAATGTCATGTTGAGGCGCAAAGCCAGGAGGAGAGAGCAGTGTCCGGATGGAACACACACACACACACACACACACACAGAGATAGATAA
>NC_056526.1:100898946-100914508 GCF_019175285.1 Sceloporus undulatus
ATCTATCTATCTATCTATCTATCTATCTATCTATCTATCTATCTATCTATCTATCTATCTATCTATCTATCTATCTATCTATCTATCTATCCATCCTCACAAACACCATGGAGACCCCAATCTGGAACTGCTTTCTGATACATGAGCTGACTGGTATGCTACCAAATGGCGATGGCAGCCCTCTCCTCCACTGTGATTGCCCTCCTCATCATGGTGTCAGTCGCAGAGATATGGGGCCTTAGGACATATGCCAAATAAAAAAGGGTCTACCTGTGCATCCTAAAGCGGCTCATCCACATGTCATTGTCCCACAACAGGAACACCTCCTCATTCCACCAGCACCTGACTATGTGTAGTCTGATCCAGTAGTGCCAGGGTTCCAGCATTGCCACAACGGGAGCAAGAACCCGGTTAATATTTCCCTGCATTAGTAGCCTGAAAATGTCCCTTGTAGAGAGATCCCCCTGGCTGTCATCCACACACGCAGGAATTTAAGCATTTTCCTGAGCCTTTCCTGCCTTCTAATCCGCAACTGTCAGTACGTGGCAAGCATCATGGGAGCAGTTGAAATGATGGCGGGAGTCGCGGACATTACTAAATTGTTGAAATAGAAGAAGATAAAAAAGGGGATGAAGAGCAAACAGTATCACTCACGTTATCATGTTAAATCAGCGTCCACGTGACGCAGCTAGCATTCACACAATGAACAGGGAATTTACGTGAGGCTAGCATTCACGCAAAACAGGAAATAGGAAGTGGTCTCCTTCTTCACTCTGGAAGCGTAAAATGTTGCAATACATTCAGATCCCCATTGAGCATGCGCAAGGGTGCCGATTCGAATAGTCGAATCCATATGGTATGTACCGGTGTGGTAATACAATGTGCACTCACTCTGCTTTGACCCTGTAAGTACCACAATTTTGTTCTGCATGTGTGATAGTTCATCATGTGAATTGCCTTGGATTTGAGGTGACTCTGCTATGGAAGTGCTTTGGTTTAGAGCTCCGATCTTATGTGATAAACACCATTGCTATTCTATGCAGGTACACTAGGTGTACTAGTATTTCAGATTCATCCATACCTATTGAATTAATGTCAGTTTAGGAGTGAGAGCTAATATTAGGAGTGAGCGCTAATAATATAGCTCTGTAACCTATACAAAGTAGGACATTTAACTGGCACTGTTGATGGTGAAAAGTTGTCTTTCATAGATGAAACAAATATTTAGATAGTACCACAAAAATCCTTTAAAATTGTTTCAGAACAAGTTCAATGTAAATGTCTTTATTCAGGTTCTATTAGATAACCAAGTCTAGTGGATGTGATCAGACATGAGGATTTGTACAGTGTAATAGACATACAAACACTTTTAATCTGGGAAAGTAGAGCAAATCTATGTAAGCTTATGCTACACCTTATTCTGCACAGTTAGGGGCTGTACAAACAGCTGGATCAGGGCCATGGCCCGGAAAGGGCACCATAACTTTGTTGCCATGGCCATACGGTGTTCCTTCAGCACGGCATCATATGGACACAGCACCAGAGCAGCACCATAATGCCACATGTTGTGTGGAGTGGTTTGCAACGTCATGGCACCCTGGGGAGCGCTGTCATCTGGACACGACACCCCGACTCCACCCCCAGGCTGGTCGTTCAGGATGGTCTGGACAGGACTTTAGTCTTAATGGTAATTAAGATTAAGATTATATCCTGATACACCATCCGAATAAGGCTATGTCTCTGAATTCTAATTTAAATTATGGTATAGAAGAGTAGATGAAAGTGCCTCTCAACAGGTAGAGTGTATATTTGCCCTCAAGTCGATCTCGACCCATGGGGACCCTAGGGATGAAAGATCTCCAAGAGTCCCTATCCTCCACTGTTCTGTTTAGTTCTGCACCTTCTTATTAATTACCAATAAATAACTATAAAGAGTTTTTGCAACCAAATTTAATATTAGAGGCTAGAGTTATCAGACGTACTTAAGGCTGTATTCTCTCTTTTTTAAATCTAGAAATTAACTATTGAATTAGTATATATATATATAAATATATGTAGTCTTCAGTCTATTTTGAATTCATTTTATACAATAGAGACAAATTCTCCTCCCCTACTTTTCCTAAGCCTCTGTCTGATCCACATGAAAACATGGCTGCACAAATTGTCTGTCACAACAGCAAACACTTCCTCACACATCTTATTCTAAGTTTCTAAAACAATTTCTGACAATTTGTTACTTTTTTTAAGTCTCTAAGAGCCATCTTTCAAAACCTATGATGACTGAAGGGTAGAAAAACATCCTTTGCTGCCAAAGTAATCTGATGTTACCACATACGGATTTTAATAAATTTTGGAGTGTGTGTGGAGTTCCTTCATGACCCCAAACTGACCTGTCAGGCTAGCAGCTATAATCCTGAAAGCAGTGGGTCAGGTAGGCAGATGAGTCAGCCTCACAAGACCCCTGATAAGCAACACTTTGGAAATTCCCCACAGAAAGGTTTGGGAGTTGCTAAAGGGAAAACCATCACCTCCAAGAGTAAAATCCGTTGGCCATCTATTCAGCTGTTTGCCTTCCTTGATTTTGTTCAGATCTAAGTGCATTGGCTCAGTCTATTCTTCACCTTGGTTTAACAAAAGCCCAGGTCTTCATACCCTTTGTCTTGGCTGACGTTAAGCCATCAAGTTCATAGTCAGAGGTTACAAACTGTCTATATAAGCCCCAGTCTAAGCATACACCAGTGTGCTACATTCAGAATACAGCCTGGCTTCATGTCAGACCGAACTCTGATTTTAGCTCCCTCGGCTATTTCCCTCCTCATTTCGGTGGCCATGTCATTTCATCATCTATATCCACATCTGGTTCCTGGAGAAGCGTTCGGAAGTGAGTATCTCCCGTAGATTTGCCTCTCTCAACTCCCTCCCGATTTCCCTCCTTTACTTTCATTAAGAATTGTATGTGTGCACAAGTGTGTGTGCCCCCTTTTGCTGTGTGTTTGTTTTCCCCTTTATAATAAATATTTGGACTTAATTGGAGCAGTATGTCTCAATGTCATCTCTCAAGCGATTCTTGTGGACTTCTCGTAGACATCTTGGGATCTGGTCTCGCAAGGGTGTTGTTAGGTAGGACCCTACCTCTCAGCAATTGAGCTAAATTCAGAATATTCCTTAATTAGAGCCTTCCTAACACTGATTAGTCACAATCATGACATTGATCGGATACAGGAGTCAGTAAATAGAGGTGAAATGGTGGAGGGAAAGCCAAACAAAACTGTTTAGTCATCATTCTAGAGCTACCTTCTTAGGAAAGACAGTTCATTGCAGACTTGCATGTTTTGCTCACTCATCTGCGTCACTGCCAGTTTTTCTGAAAACACAACAGATTGTTTGAACTTGTGTCCAGAACATGCATATCTAGACCATTTAAATTTCTATGCAATATTTCAACCACAATATGGCGCTATTGCAAAAGCTAACATTTATTTCTCCTCTCTTTGCCTTCTCTCCTCTCCTTATTTCTCTTCCCCACCTTATGTAAGTGCTGGCCTTTGGAGATCACTCCAAATCCATAATTTTACTCCAACCCATTTCTCCCATGCATACTGCACATATCTAGTTTCATCATTGTGAGACTGAAACACCATGATATTATTTCACCAATTCATTCAAACATACATGCTTTGGCATCTTCCTAGTCTTCATCCTAGTCTTGGTTGATCTTCAGTTATCTGAAAGTCAGTCATCTGCTGTATATACTCATGTATAAGTCTAGAAATTTAGGCCAAAAAACTGAGCTGACTTATCCATGGGTCAGTATAAGCACTGTATTTTAACTCATGTTTAAAAGAAGAAACCATGTCCTGGTGAAAAGCAAGAATACAGTATGTGAAGCACTGACCCCCTCTACTTTCTCATCCATCCATTTAAGAGTAAGCAGAAAGTTATGTCTGATGTAATTTTGGAAGTTTGGACATTGTTTTGCTTTGTTTCATCCTTTATATCCTTTGTTACATGTCCCTATGTTTTACCCTCGACTTATCCATGGGTCATAGCAAAATCCATAATTTTGCCCCCCCAAACCTGCCCTCAACTTACACATGAGGTCGACTTATAGTCATGTATATACGGTATGTTGTATAATTTTTCAGTTATCCCATGTCACTGTGTTCCTATAATACTCTCCTATGGGCTGGAAGAGATTTGGCAGCTGATTACGCTGTCTGAGTTTAAAAGAGCATTAAAGACCAATCTCCTCCTGCATGTTTATCTAGCTGGTTTTTTAAATGGTGAATTTAAAATGGTGGGTTTTAAATGTTTTAATATGTGCATATCTTACTTGTCTTTTTAAATTCATGTGTCTTTTAATTGATGTTGGTTGTTAATTGTTGTTGTTCCCCACTTTGATCCATGGGGACAGGTGAGTAAGAAATAATAATAATAATAATAATAATAATAATAATAATAATAATGGGATAGAATGGAAACTATTCGTGTCATAATGGAGCCCTGGTGGCACAGTGGTTAAATGCCTGTACTGCAGCCATTCACTCAAGACCACAAGGTTGCGAGTTCAAGACCAGCAAAAGGGCCCAAGCTCGACTCAGGCTTGCATCCTTCCGAGGTCGCTAAAATGAGTACCCAGACTGTTGGGGGCAAATTAATTACTTGCTAATTAGCTTACTTGCTGTTCACCGCTATGATCTTTGGAATAGCGGTATATAAATAAAACAAATTATTATTATTAATTATTATAATGTCTCATAACAAAATTCTCTCTGGCTTTTCTTTGTGAACGAAGATTCAGGAAGGACTCATCCCGCACTTTCTACAAGTGCCTTGATGACTAAAAAGACCAATCCAAGATAAACAAGTCCAGTTGCAGAAAGCACAGCAGAAAGTCTCCTTGAGTGATGTTTCCGGGTTGTGGTTCTTTCTGCGTTGCTGTTTCTCTTTGAGACTCATTCGGTGTGAGCTTTCAAAAAAGGCTGCAGCATTGTGAATAGTGTGTCTCCATGCCTCCTGAGGCGAGGCCAGGGTGGACCATTGTTGGTGATCAATTTAGCTGAGCCTGAGATGTTGTTTCAGGGAGTCCTTGTATCTCTTCTTTGGAGTGCCCCTCTTACGCTGACCCACGGCGAGTTCATCATAGAATAGTTTTTTTGTGGGTTTTTCAGGCTATGTGGCCATGTTCCAGAAAAGTTTCTTCCTGACGTTTTGCCAGCATCTGTGGCGGGCATCTTCAGAGAAGGCTTTGCCTGGAAAAATTTGGGTGTATATATACTGTGTGAGCCTGGGAATGCAGGAGTGATTTGCATGTGTATTGTTCTGTGCTGATGGCCAGCCTCAGGCTGGGAGGCTGATGCAAAAGAGGATTAATGTCTGCTAATTGGTGATCATTATCTGCTGGGAAAGCCCCTGACTTTAAGTGGTTTCCCATTTGCATTTGGTGAGTCTTCATTTTGCTATTCCTCAGGACTGGTAGCCAAATTTTGTTCACTTTAAGGATTTCTTCTTTCCAGTTGAAATTATCCAGATGTTTGTGGATTTCATTGGCTTCCCTGTGCATCCTGACATGGTAGTGGTTGGCATGGTCCAGAACTTCAGTGTTTTCAAACAGTATTTTATGCCCAGGATGGTTTGTGGCATGTTCTGCTACTGCTGATTTTTCTGGCTGACCCAGCCTGCAGTGTCTCTCGTGTTTGCAACGCAGTGTGCAAACAAGAATCAAGGAACACGAGAATCAAACCAGTCTTGATTTTTCTTGAGGGAGAACCCTAAGGATTCTTCCACAGCTTGCAGGATGCTGTTTTTTATATGTTGCCAAAGCGCTGTAGGAGAAGAGTCTACAGGTTGGTCTTCAAGTTTTGTTTGCAAATTTGCCTGGAAGTTGTCTCTCATGGCAGCTTGTTGAAGATTGTTGACTTGGAGTCTCCTCTTTAGGATGCCACCCCTCTTAGGTTTAAACTTAAAATGAAGATTTAATTTACATCTTACGAGGTGATGATCTGTTTGACATTCAGCACTGGGCATCACTCGGGTATGACAGACATCACGAATATTTCTCTGGCGCACTAAGATATAGTCAATGAGGTGCCAGTGTTTGGATCAGGGATGCCTCCAGGTTGTCTTCAAGCTATCTTTCTGCTGAAAGATAGTGTTTGGCATTGAAGTCACCAAGGATAATGATTTTGTCTTCTGCAGGGACTTTTTGTATAAAGTGGCGTAGCTCTGAGTAGAATTTGTCTTTCTCCGCAGGGTTGGCTTGCATAGTTGGGGCATGTATACTGAAGAGAACAACATGTGGGAGGTGTAAGGAGATAATAATAATAATAATAAATTTTTTATTTTTATACCGCCCTTCCATAGATCAGGGCGGTTGACAGCAAAATATCAAACAACATATACATCAGGGTTACAAACAATTACATACAAACAGAATAAAACCCCCGTTAGCCAGTCCTCTTTGCCACAGAAGAGGAAGGGAGGCCCACTGGACTTTAATCGGGGAATGCAAGCTGAAATAGAAAGGTTTTTAGGTCCTTTCTAAATTGGGCCAGGGAGGTGGCCGAGCGGAGCTCTGTGGGCAGCGTGTTCCAAAGGGCTGGGGCGGCAATGGAAAATGTCTTCCTCGCGGTGGAGGTCAACCTAGCCCCTGGCACCTTAAGTAGTTGCTGCCCAGATATTCTGAGGGTGCAGGACGGAATGTACGGGGAGAGGCGGTCCTTCAGGTATCCTGGGTCCAAGCCATTTAGGGCTTTATAGGTCATCACCAACACCTTATATTGTGCCCGGAAGCGAATAGGCAGCCAATGCAGATCTTTAAGCACCGGTGTAATATGGCTGGCCCTGGAAGTTCCAGTGACCAGCCTGGCTGCCATATTCTGTACCATTTGTAGCTTCCGGGTTTGGTATAAGGGTTGCCCCATGTAGAGTGCGTTGCAGAAATCCAATCTCGAGGTTACCAGAGCATGTACTACCGTTTCAAGGTCCCTCTGGGCCAGGTATGGGCGCAGCTGGCGAATAAGTCGAAGCTGATAACAGGTGTTCTTGACCGTCGCATTCACCTGAGCAGTCAGAGTGTCCTGTTGGCAAGGTTTCGAGTTCGGAAGTAATGAAGTTTTTGATCATAAAGCCTACATCGAACAATGTTTTTCAATTTTGGGTTTGCCAGACCAATAGTGTGTGTAGCCAGCACTGTGTTCTTTAAGGCTGCCTTCCTCATAGAGACGAACTTCACTAAGAGCAGCAATGTCGATGTTATGTCGTGACAGTTCATGGGCTATTAGAGCAGACCAACGCTCAGGACGTCCACTATCTGGAGAATCTTGCATGGTTCTGATGTTCCAGCATGCAAGCGTTAGTCTATTTGCACCTTTGGAGGCTGGTGTGTGTCTTTGTTTTTTTTGTCTTTGTTTGACCGTATCAGAAGATGCTCGTTGGCCGTGGCTAGCCAACTGGGTAGATAGGGATGAGCTTTCATTAGGCCACCTTTTCTAGGCCCCTCTCCATATGAAGCAAGCAGTGCTCTCCTTAAAAAAGGATGCTGCCGAACAAGACTGTCATCTCCCGGGCCAGTCTCAAGTGACCAAAGTCCTGAACTGCCTACATGCAGGGTTGGGTCTGCAGCTTCCAGTGCATCTTTACACCTGCCATTTCGTCCCTCGCCTATTGCTACAGGGCTTTTTCAGAACTTGGATGTATCCTTCGAGCCTGTGCAATGGATTTTCCTGGTGGAGCGCATAGAATTGATCTCACCCTTTAAACCAGAGGTTTGACTGCTGAGGCCTTGACAAGCATGGACAATGGCAGTGAGGTCCTTAGGTCGTAGGTTTGATTAGAGTTTCCTTCTCGTAGATGGTTGACCTTGCAGGGTTAGACGAGCACCATCTGCCCGGGTTTGGGATTAGAGTTTTTCTTCTCCTAGGATAGTCGCCACAAGGCTAGAGAGCCCATCCTGCCCTTTGGCGCTCTTGGTCAGACCCTTCGGTTGTGACCTGTCTGACACGGGAGGTCCTACAGGTGGCTATTATACCACCACCAGCATAGCTCACAATTTCATTAGGGTACGTAAGCTTCTCCCCCACGACAAGGGGGCATCAATGGAGAGGTAATGAAATTACTCCTTTGATATCATCAAAGGTAGCACTTTTATACTGTAGACATATGCACTGAAGGCTAGCATGATTATCATGCTGACCATGAGACTCTGCCAGAATATTTACAGGGGCAGTGTAGGCTTTTCCCTCTGCATGGCTGCTTCCCCTGAGCTGCAATAAGAGCTAGAGGGACACTGCCAGGTGTAGCTCTGTTTACACCTGTGCACCATCTGTACACCTTGGCTCATTCTAGCTGCTCTTGAGTACAGAGGGGAGAAGGAGAAGGTTTTGCCCTCAGTTCTCAAGAGCAGCAAGAATTAGTCCAGGCAGAGAAAAAATTGCAACTACTAGCTGCCAGGGTCTTGTTGAGTGTCAAGGTGGGGTCCTAGGGAGAGGACACCTCTTTCTGCAAAAACAAAAATACATATATAGGCATAAACCTCAGTTGCACCTGCATATATGAATAGCAGGATACTGGACCATGTGTGCATTTGGTAAGTGTATACTCCCTTTGCTTCTGTCCACATATCCTCTAGCCAAACCTCCATTCTGTAGCCACTTAAAAGGAACAGACTACTGGGAAATGTTGCTATAGGTGGTAGGATCTGAAGGGGCTCCCCCATTTCTTTGCCATAAAACCAAAGAAGGAGTAGTAGTAGGAGGGTTGGAAAAGATTTGGATGAACAGTGCAGTCTTTTATATAGTGATCTCTACCACTGCACTGATTTTTTTTGGCCTTATTTGTGGGTCATGGCTAAAAGCATTCAGAAACAGTTGTCAAATGTTTTAAGTCTTTGCAGATATTAGGAAGATAAGCTCTTGCAGGGGGATCCTAGAAGTAAAAAAGTAACTGAAGAAACCAAATTTATAATTGAGGAAACTAGAAACAGTCTAGTTGTCTTCTTTTGTCAGTATTAAAATAGTTCTCCATCACATGCCTGCATATTTGGCAAGATTACGTGTTGTGTATTAAATTACAAGGCATGTTGATTACAGCCAGTCACAAGCAAAATTGCAGGGATTTTTCCAAGTGAGAGCAACATAAGTTTCTGGTTGCTTTTCCCTCTTAGTAAAAGTAGTCAAGCTACTCTGTAAGCTAATTGATTTGGGAGCTTTTGCCTATTCCCTTTTCTTAAACTTGGAGAGGAGAGTGCACTGGTGATTGCAATTTCACAGGCTGTGCAAGCTTGTCAAATTCTTAATTCTTTAGTTGCTGTGGAAGGAAAATCCCTCTTTTTAAGGCCACAATTTGCTTCTACTCAAAAAGAAAACAAAACAAAAACCTTGCCTTCGCTGTAGAAGAGTAAATGCAGAATGGGACTGTTGGGAATACTACCTTTTTGCACTTGGCTAACTTTTTTTTTAAACCCTTTTCCATCACTTCCTGGGTGGAAGATGAAAAATGCTAAAGAGACAAATTTCCTTACCGAGTGGAAGAAAACAGAGAACTGTGAAAGATTTCCTGGTCTTTGGAATGTGAAAGCTGTGAATGGTGATGATGAGGCAGGTATAATGTATATACTATGGAAAGTAATTTTTAATTTTTAATAGGATTAAATTGATAAATGATTGAATATGCTAGATGATTACATAAATTTTGTATATATTGTTAATGTAAGCATTTTGCATCATCTGTCAGAATTTTGGTGAAGGTCCAAATGTGAACATTATTTTACTCTTAACCTTTTATAAGTGAGAAAGAAGGCTTGTGATAACACCCTTTTAAACATTTCTGTGTAAGGCTTCTAATATCTGCAAAATTATCAGTAAATAAAAGAAACAGTTTTGTGTTAGCATATAACATATATATTTGATATGACTGTAAGGGAAGGAACAAGACGGTTCTCCATATATGTTGGTAAAATGCTAAAACAATAGAATGGATTATGGGTTATACCAATGTGTGTAATATAAATTAGGCATGGGATAATAGTAGCTCATTCTTCAGACGAAGAAATTAAATAGTTGTGCTCATGTGAATATAACTCAGTGGCAAACAGGGTGGTCCAGTTGCTGAAATATGAGATAAATAAAGTAGGATTCAGGTTCTGTTGCCATGCCCTCAAACTGTCCCAGTGTGGCAGCTAGAGTAATTCTCTATTGCCCAATTTTTCAGCTGTCCCACTTTCCTCTTCACACTTTCCCCTTTGTACTCTGCTTACTTCAGCTGCTGCAAACTAAAGCAAACCATTAAGTCAGCAAACAATGAACTCAGCAGGGGGAAAGGAGGGTAGAATTTTGCCTTTCCCAGTAGGATCAGGCAAAAGAAAACGACTGCACCCTCTCCTAACTTATGTCTACTTCTGCATTAATAACCTTTGCCATTTTGACCATACTCTGAGGTTGCTTGAGCACATGAGTTCTGGCTTTGGTATGTTAAATGTGGAAATGTATATGTCTCTGTTATGGCCACTCACTCTTCTTCAACTGTAATATGAAAATATTTTTCTGTGATGGAGTTGTTCATTGTTATGCTTATGAAACAGGCTGGTATTCTGAATGGTACAATACAGGAATGGTAGGGGAGGGTTGACAGTTCAATGGCAGATCACACCCCTGGTGGAACCTTAGTAGATGGAACCATGGTTTGCCCCATGCTGAATTTGCCTCATTCTTCAGCTAGGACTACAAATTAGAAGAACTACAGTAAGAGTTGACGACACTGGGCTGAATGGACCCTTGGTACTCAGACTTTTTACCCTCAGAAGGACATTTCCATGTGGATGTTGCACCCCTCTAACTCGATGTAGTACGGAAATATTTTGTTTATTTAGTGTATTTTCATTCGCAAATTCATGTGTAAGCATATTTTAACACTTTATAGGGAGAGAACATAATTCAAATTAGAATAGTTTTATTTAAGTAAATTCAGTATTTTACACTGCATGTATACATGTAACACAAAAAAAGATTGGGTAGAGCATGATGATGATGGACCAGAGCCTCCAAGTTTGACAGCCATCTAGAGCAACTCTTGCATCTCCCTGTGGGTCCCACCCCACTATTTGAGAACTCCTGATCTAAGGACTTTATAAAAAATGGATTTTAAATTATAAATAGAGGCAGGAAAGAGGGCCCTGCCGCCCCTGAACCATGGTTGCTGAAACATGGGTAACCCATCAATGAGCTCACAATCATACCAATCCCAGGTGTCAAATACTGCTCCCAAAGCAGTTATGTTACTAGCAGTCACATGATGTGAGTGTCTCCTCCTCTGTCCCTATCTCCCCTCTATCTTGATAATCCCATCAGACTGATTGTCTTCCCTCTATTTCATTTCCTTTTTAAAACCTTTACTTTTAATACTAATTTTTATTCACTACACACACACATGAGCACATACACATCAATACATTTAAAACTTTAAATTGCAGTAGCACTCTGGAAAAAAAAAAACTCTGAAAGACATGCTGGGCTCAAGGAAGACACAGGAGGATCAAAGCAGCCCCAGGCATAGGATAATGGCTGCTCAAAACTAGATATCATTTTGTTTTCATTAACAAGTGCAACTACAGAGAGAATGGGCCTTGGGTAGTAATGTCTTTTACTTCCTATGGTAGCTTCTTATCCTTCTGTGTTTCTTCAAGATGTTAAACATATTTTAACCTATATATTATTATGCTCATTATAGCATGTAGTATATGAGTGATGATAAACTAAAGGCTGATCTCTGTCTTGAGGAGGTTATAGTTCAAACTGTAGAGAAACTGATAACATTTGCTGAATGAAAGAAGGAAACAAATGTATCCTTCAGGGATGCTCACAATGATTAAGCCTTTCCCCACAGAGATGAACAATTGTAACTCTTGCTGTGTGTTTACAGACACAGGAGCAGGTGTGGCCTTTTAAATTCTGTTTCCTCTTCTGAGAGGAGCTGAGAAGTTTAAGTCATCAAACGACAGCAATCCTTCCCTGGAAGTACAAGTCACACCTTAGTCAAGTGAAAACCGTCCAGATACTTACTTAAGGCGAAAGTAGTACTCAGGGGGCTTACTTCTAGTGAACAACTCCTTAAGGATCAGGGAGGGATTGGCTTTAACAGGGAAAGCATGATGTGTGCTTGAGAACAGACGCTTGTCCTTCTCCCTCAGCATGATTTCAAAGAACGTTGGAGGCCAAAATGACTGGGACGCATCCAGACAGACATCCTCCAGCCCCGGATGACGACGACGGCGGTCCAAAAATAAAGCCAGCCCCGCCGCAGCCTCCCCGACCTTTGTTCTCTTCCCCGCCGAGGGCTTGGAGCGCTCCGGGGGTCTCCGGGGGAGCGGCGAGAAAGGGGTTAAGGCCCAGCCAGCCATCTGGCGGAGGGGCTTTCCGCAGTCGAGCCGCCCCTTCCCCTTCGCGGCGGCACTCAGCGTTTTAAGGCGCCTGTCCCGTTGGCGGAGGCCAGGAACTTCGGCGCAAGCCATCTCTGGATGTTTCAAAGCTTGTTCTCGAAGAAGCAGACTCCGCTTTCTCTTCATGTCGGCTTCCCTGCAATCGTCCACGCGAATGCCATGGTCACTTCTGCCCCGGTAAGGGAAGGGAAGGGAAGGGAAGGGGGGTTCAGCGCAGTCCCTTCGTCCCAAGGGCCCCCTCCGCGCACAAAAGGAGGGAGGGAGGGAGGCAGGGGGAGGGGACGCCCAACACTGACTTGCCTCCGACTCTCCGCCACAAGTTTCCCGCGAAGGAAGGGCCCAGCCTTCAGCCGGGAGCCCCGGGGGGTTTAGTGGCCAAAGACTGCAGCCTCGCTTACGCCGCCAGGACCTGTGGGATTTCTCGGAAGTAAGTCCCCTGGAGCTGGCTCCCAAGTAAGTCTGCGAAGAGCTACAGCTGCCTCGATTGGTTTCCATTTCCTTTTGATGCAAACTGTTCAAAGGACTCTGTTTCTACGGGGAGAAGTCTCATGCTTTCTCCGATTTGGTGAAAGAAGAGATCAAGCAAGTTTGACGTAGTAGCCCTGAGCCTTTCAAACAGAGACGGAGAGAAGGGTCGGGAAAGAAGAGGGAGCGGGACCCGGTCTCTCCGAGGGCGTTAGGCCAGGTAAAGCCCTTCCTCCCTTCTGGGCCGCCAGAGCCCCAGGGACTGGGCTCCCCTTTCTCCTCGGGGCACTCTTTGGAAAAGAAAAACCAGCCGGTCCCAATTGTGGGATCCCAGGCCTTCCTGGCGGGTCTGTCTCGGGGGGGGGGGGGGGGGAAGGGAGCCGACCTCGGAAGGTCTGCGAGGGCCTTTTGTGTGGCCGGGAGGAGGAGGAGGAGGAGGCCCTTCCCTCTGGGAGCCAAGGAGACCTTGGGGCCCGGACTGAGGGGCCCTCTGCCCTGGCAGCCGCGGGGTTCTTCCGGAGAGGGCGGGGGAGGGAGAAGCCTGAAACCTTTTGGCTACTTTCTGGACCCGGTCGGCAACCGCCCCCCCCCCCTTAAACCTCGGCAGAGTGTGGCGTTTGGCTGGGTCTGGAGCGAGCGGTGGGTGGAGAGAAGGGCCGGGGGCGGTATTCCGGTTGGAAAGGAGCTCTTGGCGCAGGGCAGCTTTGGTGACTTTGTGGCGTCGTAGTCATTGAGAGATGCCTGGAAGACTTTAAAAAGGCGACAGAAGAGGGTCCGTAAATTGTTGTGTGCAGGGCCGACATGAGTTCACTCCCTCTCTTTGCAAAAGCACCAAATGCAAGAGGAATTCAGGAGGCTGTCTCTACTAAAGAGACACCCCCCCCTCGGTCGCCTACATTAGCAGCTGGGAAATGCGTGGAAGAAAATGGAGGGTATTAATCCCAAGGAAGTTAAAAATATATACCCCGTGATAGGATGGCATTGTCACAAAGAGCCACGCAGCCCAGCTGTGCGCAGCTATTGTGGAGCCCCGGCGGCAGCCCCCTCCCCCTCCCCCTCCTCCCCTCCCCCCCCGGGCGGCTGCGCCTGCTCAAAGGGGGCCCTTCCTGTGCTTCCCTAAGTGGGACCTCAAACATCTCCGCAAAGAAAAAGAGTCTATGCAGGAGGATCTTGTTAGCATGTGTCTCTTTGCTTATGTATGTACACTTATTTTTGTCGGGCCGGGAAGGGGGAGGGAATTGACATGAACAAAAGTTGTCATTTGCAGCCTGAAATGGAATCCTGTTCTCTCAGGGGAGTCGGATGGCTGCCGGATTCTTTACACTGGTTCTCACATTCTTTGTCCTGCTGAGGAAATACAGTTAGGGTTACTATCCCAGTATGAAACAACAGCAGAAACGGGAAGAGATGGGAATGGTTCCAGCAACCATTGGTGGCAGAACAACCTTCGGGAGAAAGTGCAGCTGCAGTTAGTTGAAAAGGGATGGGCATTGGGAACAAGCTCAGCAGTTCCAGCACTACAGACTGGAAAGAAATGGGGAGCTGGGCCTAAATCCAGGCCAGTTTCAGGTGGAACCTTTATGTATTGGGAAAGTGAATGCTTAGGCAAATTCTATTGATTCCTCATTGAGGAATCCATTGATTGGATTGGATATGGGAGTTGGATTTAGTTTTTATATAGGTATGCTTAAAACTCATGGCATGGAGCTGCAAGGCAAAGTACTTGCAGGAGATTTTTGGATGGGAAACATGCATTTTAAAGTATTGGAGAAACAGTCTAAAAACATACTTCCAAAAGCAGAGAATGTGTGTCAACACCATAGTTTGTTGTAGCTGTGTGCCTACAAGTCATCATACCATTGTCAACATCCTTTAAAATATACTATTATTATACGATCTGAAGAGAAACCAGAGTATACAGTATACCAGTGTTTCTGACTGTTCCATCATTACTGCAGTTGTTGTCCTAAAAGTACTTATTGTACTGGCATAACTAGTGACAGTTGGTGCCCATCAGGACTAATGGGCAGGATGGCAGATGAATTATGAAATCAAGTCAACAATAGGCAGACCAATTCTGTTCTTCTCTTCCTCTGTGCAAGGACACAGACACTGAAATCCAACTCCTTAACAATGAATATCTAACTGTACAGAATAATATGCTGGCTCAGTAGATTTACTCACTGCTCCAAACTTGATTATCTGCTAGGAGGGAAGTATGGCCTGTACTACTATCTCCAAGCATCCTTGTCTTCCAGTCATGTCACTGTTACAGAAATGAGAAATGGCAACTTTAGGAACAGTTTGTTTCTAATGGCAGGCATTTAGCGTACAAACCTTGCATATTCCACATGCCACACACAAAATCACAGCAAAACTTCCTCTGGACTAGAATCATCCTCTTTAAAAGGGCATGGAGAAGAGGAGATGCCTGTGTCTAGACCTAGCTGCTTCTTCTTCTAAATCTCTCTGGGGAAAAAAAATACATATATCAAAAGTTATTTGGCCTTGTATAGGGTGGGGAAGTGCAAGGGAGGGGCAACAGGCAGATGAACCTGAGCCATTTGCAACTTGTGCCTAACAGGAGATAAGTAGCATATATTCCCACACTGGAAGTTGCTTTCAGGAAACCCTCCTCTTTCTCAGAGTTTTCAACGGCCTGTT